>NW_013675469.1:0-3482 GCF_000517525.1 Limulus polyphemus
GTCACAAAAAATATTGCAAAAGAATCTCCGTTAAATGCCAAGTTGGATGTGAAAATAAAACAGCAGCGCGAGACAACATGTAATGTAACAACACACGTCCACGATCGACGACACGTACGTACACGTGTATAGCCAGATAGCACTAGTGTACGTTCCGGCCAAATTGGGATTTTTGAACTATCGGTATGTCAGAAAAAAAATACATATATCATTTTCTGTATATATCAAAAGTAAAAATTAAAATTCTCTTTCTAAAGGGATTTTTATCATTTCCACGGGATTCAAAATAGTATATCTGGCAACAATATGACATTGCGCCTATGGCCTCCATGTGCATGCAATTGCCACGTGCACATTGGCAATACACACAGCAAACACACACACACACATAGCATATGCACCCAAATGCAAGCAGAGATAGAGACAGCAGCGCACACAACCACTATACACACACAATACTCATATAGGCACGCATGCAAGTGATGAACTCGTTTTCACAATCAAAAAGCAAATGTTACGAATAAAAAAAACACGGGAAGAAAATGGTTGAAATATCTAAATACATTTACACTTCTAGTAAAAAAGGAATGAATTTTCACAAATTTTGATATTCGATAACTTTTTAGTCAATGTATCAATTTTTCCTGACTTTCAAGGCCTGGAAAACATGAAAGTAAAATTCCATGACTTTCCAGGTTTTCCATGACCCGTACGAACCACGTACTAGGACCCAATAATAAAGATTATCTGCAGTGCATTACACTATGCTATGAACTGACCAATCAACACTCTATTAAGTACATGTGGATTTACTAGGACCCAATAATAAAGATTGTCTGCAGTGCATTAGGCTGTACTTGAACTGGTCAATCACCATTCTATTAAGTACATGTGGATTTACTAGGACCCCATAAGAAAGGTTTTCTGCAGTGCATCACTCTGTGCTACCAAATGGTCAATCACCAGTATAATAAGTACATGTGGATTTACTAGGACCCAATAATAAAGATTATCTGCAGTGCATTACACTATGCTATGAACTGACCAATCAACACTCTATTAAGTACATGTGGATTTACTAGGACCAAAAAATAAAGATTGTCTGCAGGGGATTACACTGTACAATGAACTGGCCAATCACCACTCTATTAAGAACATGTGGATTTACTCAATAATACAGGTTGTCTGCAGTGCATCACACTGTTGGTCAGTTCATAGCACAGTGTGATGCACTGCAGACAACCTGTATTATTGGGTCCTAGTAAATCGACATGTACTTAATAGAGTGGTGATTGGTCAGTTCATAGCATCACCACTCTATTAAGTACATGTGGATGTACTAGGACCCAACAATAAAGGTTGTCTGCTAGGGATGAGCTGCAATCCCACATGTTAGAAAAAATATGAATAATGTCAAGAGTGGGCTACACCAGAAACTATTAAACCAACTCATTAGTATGTGTTGTTCCAGAATAAACTTTTATACTGTGAATCTAATGGTAAAACAGTTGATATGTAGTTTCTCTTCACTGTCACTTGTTGGAAAATACTAATTACATGAACCTCTACATAATAATAATTAATATAGTTCTGAGTTTACAATGAGTACCTTCTCTAGATCAAAATACAACAAAGCACAGGATCAATGTTTTATATAATTAGGATTATAATCTACCACTTGTTTATCCATCCTAAATACTTGAAGTAAGCTCAGTGTTTTGGATAATTAGTGTTCTAATGTTGTAACTGTTTGTCCATCATAAATGTTTTGAACAGAACTAAGCATGAGCTCAGTATTTTGGATACTTAGTGTTCTAATGTAGTAACTGTTTGTCCATCATAAATGTTTTGAACAGAACTAAGTATGAGCTCAGCATTTTGGTAATAAATGACTATATCCTTTTAATAGCTTTGTACTCATTTAATTTTTTATAGTAAAGAAACATCTCAGTGTTAGAAATATAGCACTCGTAAAAGAAAACCTTCACTATTCAAATGATAACACCATTCTCGCATAGAACCTCTTGAGAACATTCAGACAGTTAATTCATTCAAGTTCTAATGGGGAAGACACCAGATATGCAGACCAGACTTTCTAAGATCAACTTCTGGTTACATTAAGGCAGTAGATTAGCAGCTGGAATGCAGTATTAAACTACTTAGTAATTACTGTCTAGAAATAATTAAAAACAGTAACTAATTAATAATTAGACATAGGTGATTGTATAAGCTACTAACCAATACAATGTAAGGATATATAATTTTAACAACCTTATTTATACACTTCAAATTATAACTAACACTTAACTAAATATAACACTATCTCATCTTAACCAGTAGTAATGATTTCATGAATTATTTTGGAGATGTTTTATTTACCAGTGAAAGTTTCTGACCCACAGCCAGCTTGTTGGTAATCATCTTGTGTTTCCTTTCCTTTTGTCACACACAAAACATCATCTTTAGAGTCATTACCATCATTCTCACTCAACTTAGAAATAATCTCATCTTGTTGTGTATCACCAGGTTCATCTGACTGTACCCTGACAAATGTGTTCTGAAATTAAAAGGTTAATAAAAAAAACTATTTAATCACTACAGTAGAAAATTCAGTACATACATATAAAGTCTTTACAGTTTATCAACTTGAATGTTAATACTTTTATACTCTGAAATATTTTTTCTGATGGAACTTACCTCCCAACATATAATATCTTTTCTCGTTCAGTGCTGCCCTCTATAAGCACAAATCTGTTTGCTCACTACTAACCTTGAAACTACCACCTACTCAACATTTCAATATGCTTCAGCAGCATTATAGCATGCAAATAAGCATGCTACAACCCTCCACCAATTAGAGAATGACACACTCTCCTATCTTAGTTTGTGCCCTCTGTACTGTAGAACTGAATCTTCACTTTGAGATTAGGCAGAAAAGAAGAACCGGAAGTGGAGAGAAAGGATAAGAAGTGTGAGGAGAGGTAAGTATCCATTGGAAATATATTTTCAGCATAGGAAAATATTTACTTCTGACATGATATCTTACCTCTACTCATATAACAGCTAGAATCCCACAATACCTGGTGAAGGTACAGCTTCAAAATTTACATAAATGAGCAACTTTTGCAAAGTGTCTGCAGAACACTCTCAGAGATGTTTTCTTGTTAGAGGAATGCACTCATGGGAAAACACACACAACATTTCAACTAGGTATACTCTTCGACCATCATGAAAGCATGTGTTGCTAAATTGGGTGGAAAAGAAGAGCAAATCCTTGACTGTAGATACATCAGCTTGTTCAGCTTCTTACCAAAACTAAATCTCCCAGGAACTAATCAGCAGGAGATGGTAGGGTGAAAGTTCCCCAGTTGATTAGTTTGTTTAACCCATTGACTACCAGCTACTAACTTTCTTAGTAGCCAATGCAAGTCTTGCTATTTGTCATTCCAACAATAAAACTACTGGTTAAAAAGTTTTAAAAC
>NW_013675469.1:4482-8999 GCF_000517525.1 Limulus polyphemus
GCTAAATTGGGTGGAAAAGAAGAGCAAATCCTTGACTGTAGATACATCAGCTTGTCCAGCTTCTTACCAAAACTAAATCTCCTAGGAACTAATCAGCAGGAGATGGTAGGGTGAAAGTTCCCCAGTTGATTAGTTTGTTTAATATATATATATTTTTGTGCTCCATGGTATAGAATGACTAGGGTGCATCAGACCCTACTCACACCACAAGTCAACTCCAGTCTGGTCTGCGGTAGGAGGAGGATCCCTACTGTCTATGCCCCAAGACCAGGAAATAGAAGAGAAGGCTATTCCATCCTGTCTTCATGTGTGCAGATCTATAATCAAAATAAGTCACATGGGAACCCGACATGAAGGCATGAAGGGAAGTGCAACATGGGTATTCACCCAATCCCAACCAGACCTCCTAGGAACTGATGTCCTGGGGATGATAAGATTGGGGTTCTCCAGCTGGCCAAAATATCTTACCTGGTCCAGCTCCTTTCCAAACCAGATCTTCTGGCAACTGACCTGCAGGAGAAGGTAGGATGGGGATTGCCCAGCTAGAGGGGTGAATTGCATTTAAATAGATCATGTCCAGTTGGGTTTTGGTATTTTTCTTCTGGTTTGCAGTTGGAGGAGGGTTCTACACCTTCTACATCAACAGAATACCACCACCCCACTCTTATCTGAATGGGATTGAGCACATTCAGGAGGAAGCCTCCATGGTCCAACAATCCAGCAGCTAGGAACTGGTAAGTGGTGGACACTTCTATAATCCACTTCAAAAGAGGGTAAGCATGGTGGAAAGTCTGGAGAAATGTTACAATGGAGACTGTGCAGAACCCTATTTTCAAAAGTAGACCACTCTTGATTTATACAATCTAAGGAACAAAGGGATAAGCATTAATCCCCTTCTTCTTTACTCACAATAATCCAGTAGTCAGTAACATCTAGGATGGGTATATTTATAATGCAATATACTGCAACATGAACCTAACAGCAGTCTTGTGGAACACATCATCTCCACAGTGGGTATTATAAACCTTGATGGTATGGTTATGTTGGCTGATCTAGCTCCTTTCTACACCATACCTTCCAGTAATCAGCCTGCAGGAGATGGTATTACTGCAATTCTCAAGTTCATTAGTATTCTGTGAAAGGTCATACAGTGTAGATTAGTATTCTGTGAAAGGCCATACAGTGTAGATTAGTATTCTGTGAAAGGCCATACAGTGTAGATTAGTATTCTGTGAAAGCCCATACAGTGTAGATTAGTATTCTGTGAAAGGCCATACAGTGTATATTGGTATTCTGTGAAAGGCCATACAGTGTAGATTAGTATTCTGTGAAAGGCCATACAATGTAGATTAGTATTCTGTGAAAGGCCATACAATGTAGATTAGTATTCTGTGAAAGGCCACATAATGTAGATTTGAATTCTGTTAAAGGCCATATAGTGTAGATTAGTATTCTGTGAACGTCCATACAGTGCAGATTTTTTGTCTGGTCCAGCTCCCTTCCAAAACAAGCTCTCCTGGAAACTGCACCTGCAGGAGATAGTGAGATTGGGATTCCCCAGCTGATATATACCTGAAGAGGCACCATGGAGAGGGATTCAATATAGAAGAGATATGTGGCCCTATAAGGGAAAAGAAAGAAAAAAGAAATTTACCAATTCATAATTGAATTGTGTGTAGTATGGTTATAAATGGAATGCAATATCCAGATGAGGAAGAAACAGCTACATGATAAAAGTTATGGGAGATAAAAGTGTTGAGAGTGGTCCACACACCAACCTGGATGATTTATTCTAAGGAAAAATGTACATGAGCAGCCAAGAAAAAAGTCAAATGCTGAATCTATTGAGATGACACCTGGAAAAAATGTTGGGATTATGGAGATAAGGAGCAATAAGCCAACCTGATAAGTTGGAGAATCCAACCTTTGAGAATGGTTGGTGAAATATGTCTTTTATAGGTAGGGTTCAAATGGATAAACAAATAGGAATGGGAACAATGGAAGGAAGCCATGCAGGCAATGTAACAACTAAGAGCATGCACAGGACACGAAAGTCTATCCAGATCAGAAAAGAAATACCAATAGGTACTGAAAGTAGAGAACTTGTTGTAAAAGAGAAGTTACCTTCACAAGTTGCTGACATCTTGGATAGAAAACTGTATACATGAAAATATAGGCACTGATAAACATATGACCTCTGACATTCAGAGGCAAAAAGGAGCAGGAAATAGGTTTTTGAGGGATAAATGGCATAGCAAAGGGTATAAATGGGGTTTGGGTAAAGGCAAAGAAAATAACATTGAGGTTCCAATCTGGAAGAAGCATAGGATGAGCGGGGCAAAGGATCCAGAAAGAATTCAAAAAAGGGAAATGGTAGGAGAAGGAAAGGAAAACACTCTGTGATAACAATAAAATGGAAGGTACTGGACAAGGCTGCTTGATACCTAGCAATAGTAAATACAGAAGAACCACTGTTGAACAGTCAGGTACAAAATTCTTGGTTGGGAAGGAAAGCAATCATGACACAGAGACTGACATAAAAATATATAACATTTTCTCTAATATACCATGAGAGAAGAAGGATGGAAGCTAAACATATGTACAGTCTGGACCACCTTCCAATAGACTGTACAAAAAAAACATATGAAATCAGAGTGTAGCGACTGGGAAAGAGGAAATGGTAATGTGGGAGCTGTCTAAAAGACAGAAGGGACTGGAAACCAAGTTTGTGCTGGCCAGAAAGGTGTTATCAGAAGGATATACAATCCTGACTGTAGGCATCTACTGCCAAAGGATGCCAATGGTCCACTTGTGTTCTATCAGCCACAGGAAAGCAAACCCCAGATTTTAGCATCTTATGTCCATGAACAGACTGCTGATTCACTAAGGAATACCTTCAGGACTAAATTAAATTATATGGGATCATAACTAACATTACAGGACAGACCTCAGCTTTAAAAAAATCTAACTGTTATTAACAAATCAAAGGAATATATAAGAAGTAAGACAAATTTGAATGTGAAGAAATGCATCTGAAACATCGTCTGTGGTCATCCACAGCACCAGAAAAAACACCGGCTTCATAATAATAGAGCTATCCATCTTAAACCAAGGGATGCCAAAAAATTGCTACAAGGTTATAATAACAATGATAGATCACTAATAGCTTATCTTTGTGGCAATAAAAAAGGACAAGAGTAAAACCCCAGATGAAACTGTTAGTGAATCAGTCTAAATTAGAAGTGCTTTTAATGCAAAGAATAATAATACTTATTTTTATCATTTCATTTTTATATTTCATTTGCATAACCCCTAGAACATCCTAAATAAACATCAATTATTTTTCAGTAAAACTTTATCTATTTATCTCTATCTATCCTTTATATATTATATTCTAACACTAACTGTAGTGAAGTCATCAATGTGTAGTGAAATGAAAAGTTTAAAACACAAAATCAAATTGAAAATACCTTACTTTCAAGAATGCCTACAGACTGTACCAGAAAATTACAATTATTTATCCGAACAGCCTTAGCTTCCAACCTCTTTACACCTACTTTCATTTAATGTTTTGATTTTATTGTTCTTTGAACCATGTCCCATTTGTTTGTTTGTTATGAATTTCGTGCAAAGCTACACAAGGGCAAGCCATCCCTAATTTACCAGTGAAAGACTAGAGGGGATGACAGCTAGTCATCACCACCACCCACCACCAACTCTTGTGCTACTCTTTTATCAACAAATAGTGGGATTACCCCCACAGCTGAAAAGGTGAGCATGTTTGGTGGGATGGAGATTCGAACCCGCATATTGCGAGTTGAGCACCCTAACCACCTGGCCATGCTAAGTCCTTACTACCATAATAAGCAGGAAATTGGACAGATTAGAGTAAACAAACTATCAAGTTACAACATGCAAAAGTAAGCTGCATGAGATCCCAGAAGAGTAATTATGAGAAATTGTATTTATTTTTGCTCTAACTTAAAAGATTTAATTTCTATATTTCAATTAGTTTTGTAACAATAGATAAAAATATACATAACAATAAGAAATTTAGCACTTATGTGGTTGTTAAAAATAAATCATGAAGTTTTCATATATACGGTTTTAACTGAAAAAAAATACCAGACACTAGAACAGAATGTTCCAAAATACTGTAGTTTATTTGGCTTCCTAACTTAACTATAAATATGTTAAACAAATTTCACTACTACTCAGAGTAACATCTTTAGTCTACAAACATCAAACTCTCCTATTGAACTATTTGATTTATGTAGTTCAGAATATGCTCTTTTTATTATAAACATGTCCAATAGCAATATGGGAGAGAAGTATAGACGTTTCTTGACAGACAGTGAAACATGTGTGTCACATTGATTGAACAAGTACAGTGATATATTATTAAATGAAGAGGTTAAAATTTTATATTCTGGATTTTCAATATCTATAGTATGTGTTTCTTATTGGTTGTGTTACGACAGCGGAAGTCACGTGACGCTGGTAACACGTAATGAGTT
>NW_013675469.1:9780-11477 GCF_000517525.1 Limulus polyphemus
AGGAATAATCCAGTATTTGCTAGGCACCCTCTATTCTTGTATATAAGTGCACCAGACAATTAATCGGATTTCTATAGCAGACAGAGAGATTGAAGATATAGACGGATAATTGAGTCAAGCGTGGTAGTAAGTAAAGTGCATGAATCATTCGTTGTAAATTATAGCGTGTGTTTATGTTAAGGTGACTGTGGAAATTAAGTGTATTGCAAAGTTGAATTGAGAAAGAATAAACTAGTTTTATTTGAGAAAGAACTTGTATCGCTGAAGTTCTTCACAAAGAATTTTTACGAGTAATTAACAAGCGACCAGAGACGTAACAGTTGGGCACTCTAAACCTCAAACAAGATAAAAAATCTATAAATGAGAAGTCTGAGTAAATATGTTAAACCTTTCTTATACTTAATATGTTCTGAGATGTGCAATCCATAGAAAAAATGGCTTGAGTTCGATTGATCCACAATCACACAAACCAGACTGGAGGTGAATAGCAACTCAATACCAACAAGAGGAGAAACAGCAAGTCAAAGGACAGTTCACTGAAATGTAACAATGAAGAAAAACAACTAGCTTTGGCTAGGTACCTACACAACCTCAACCAGACAGACGAGATTACAAAATCCATCCTCAGCATTAGGATCACTCACGTAAAAACAAATTAGAGTAAAATGAACATTGTTGCGAGTGGGCCGTGTGATATATATATATATATATACACCAACCTCAACCCTAAGTAAACAGAGCGTTATACATTGAGCAACTAGAATTAAGAAGAGGACATTAGCATCTGTCCAAAACTAGAGAAACTCCCAAAACCACTGTAAGAACAAGGAGTACAATAAACCAAACCTGGAAATATGGTGTTGTGTCATTTTCTCAACTCTACCATACGAACAGGGCAATAACTGTAACTGGTATTAAGAGCAGAAATCATAACTCAGCCAACTGTAATTACAAGGAAGACACATTCTGCACCTGGAATTATGAGGATTTGGAATATTTGCTCAACCATAGGAACAGCGTAGGTACATCCTGTTGCTGGTATTATGAGGTAGACAAAGTCCCTCAAACTCAACTGTAAGCAGGGAGGAAAACCTCCAGTCACCAAAATGAACAAGAAAGAAAGTATTCCTACTTAACAGTAGGAAGAGAGCAGTGTCATTCTGAACCCAGTATTATGAGGAGGATTTAGAGTAGTTTGGTCTTCCTACAACTAACAATCGGTCCACCTAGGAATAAGCATCCAGGGGAATGGGAGTAAGGGAACCCAAATTTGCCCTCTTCTCACTGACTTGAAAAATGTGTGGTTGTATTGTAAGAGAAGTGTCTACTTCACACTCAGGAGAAAGCCTCCTTGGTCCACCATCCCAGTTACTGGGAACTGATACTACTCCCATGTTCCACTTGGAGAAAAACAAAGAGGGGGAGTAAATGTGGTGGGGAGTCAAGAGGAATGTCACACTGGAGAAATTGCAATGGGTGTCCTCAACTTTTGAAAAGCAGATTGTCTTCAATTTATGCAAACAAAGGGTCAGCAGGGATGGGAAGAAATCCTCTTTTGCTTTACTCATGATAGTCTATGAGTGACAGTCCACCACTGAGTTAAAATTACAGATACCTAGAGGCACATAACTGTATACCACTAGGCATGCCACTAGTGGTCTTGCATAAAAACACATCTCTACAGTGAGCATTGTAGC
>NW_013675469.1:11838-15099 GCF_000517525.1 Limulus polyphemus
AAACGGTATTAAACAAAGAAAATGAAAATGCAGGGGCACAGCTAGCAGGGTGCCTCCTGAATCCTGCCCTTTCACCATGAGAAAAATATTATAATGTGTGCATGTGTATATATATATATATATATATATATATTTATTTATATGCATTTATTGTATCCAAGTTCAGAATAAAAGATGTTTTCTGAATGATACTCAAAATATAAATAAAATATTATTTCTCTAGGTTGTGCTGCACTGAAAACTTCCATTGGTTTGATATTCTTTGAATTGAATAATACTTAATTTTATTTATTACATAATTGTATTTCTATAAATGTATTTGATTTATAAATTTTAAGATGAAGCGTGTACATCCTAGTGGAGCACAGAAAACAAAGAAGGCTTCAGAAAATAAGGCAAAGCTTGAAAAATTTCCTAAATTGACTTCATTTTTGGTACTAAAACCAACTACTATGGTTGAACTGCCTGTGGATGCTGTGAAGGTAACATTTACTCCCCCCACTTCTGCACAACTTGATATGGAAAGTGCAGGGATGAATGAACTGCCTGTGGACAATGTAGAGGTAGCAGTTACTCCCACCGCTTCTGCACAACTTGATGTGGAACCTGCAAAAACAACTGGACTGCCTGTGGAATTGGAAGTTGGTGCCGACATGTGTGATAGGGGTAAAACAACCGAGTGCAATGGAACAGCATTTCATAATTAAGAATGAGCCTTACCAGCCTGTCATGCAAAGTTTTCCAAAGCAAAACACAGGTTGTCATTTTTCTGCAGCATATTACAAAAAAGTATCAGCTTCTGGAATGCATATATGTTGTACTTGGTTGTGTTATTTTGTTAAATTGGATCTCTGCTATTGTGAACCATGTTGGCTTTATGGTGATCGGGGCAAGCTGCAACAAAATTGCGAGTCATGGATAACAGAAAATGATGACTGGCAGCACTTGTCATGAAACATAGAAAGACATGAACATTCTATTTATCTATTCTTACATGATTTTCACTCAATGGAAACTAAAAGGTACACTTAGTGAAGAGCTGAAGCATCAACTAAAGATTGTAACAAATTATTGGAGGCAGGTTCTTGATCAAGTAGTCAATGTGATGTTAACATTAGCCTTGTCTAACCTAGCTTTCAGAGGTACCAGGAAAATTTGCAATGCTTAAATTTAAATGATGGAAACTTTTTGTCAATTATTGGGTACTTAACAAAATATGATTCGAAATTAGATGATTTGCTAAAAAAACCACAGTGCACAGTAAGATATTTGAGCCCTGCTATCCAAAATAAAGTAAATAATTTGTTGGCAACAGAGATAATCAAAGCAATTAAAACTGATCTCAAAAACGTTGATACAACCCAAGATGTTGCAAAAATTGATCAAATGAGCCTTGTACTACGATATGTCTGTACTAATCTAATTGAACATGACATACCCACAAAAGTTACTATCAATGAATCATTTGTCAGTTTTATACAAGTACATGGTCAGACAGCAGAACAAATGACTGAGACAAAAGTCCAATGTATCAGTGATTTTTGGTTTTGATATATTTCATTCCAAAAATAAAACTAGTGGATGAAATTGTTTGAAACTTGATAAGAACTTTCATAAATGCATGTAGTATCGTAATCATTTCTTATAAATACCATTTCCTAATGTAATTTTCCAAGATATTAAAGATCATAATGCAAAATAACTAAATTTATCAAAAGTAACAGGCTTTATGTTTCTTAAATTTATATTTGTTCCAGATTTGAACTTATTACTTCTTATGTTTTAGTACATTATTTTAAAATCTATAAAACTTTTTATTGCCCATCAAATGCAAATTTTTTCTATGTTTATTTTTTAATAATCACATACCCTCCTCTTATAGGTTTTATTGTTGTCACTTGTACACTGAGTTTTAAACTCATTACAAAATATCAGAATAAACTTTTTATATATCAGTTAGATTGTTTTAATTAAGCAACAACAACAGAAGTGTGGGTCTTACTACAAAGTAAAGATAGGAAGAAGGAAGAATACAAAACTCTTACTTGGTTCTAGTAGTAGTTCGTACAAATCACACAAGTTTATCATTCTAAATACTGAATCATATTATTATTATTATGAATTACATATAAAATTATGCTAAATTATTGGACTTAAAACAGCTAATTTAAATGCAAAAGAATAAAATATCACAAACTCTTTCAGTTCAAAGCACCAAACCTAATTCATATAAAGGCCTTGCACTTGATAGATATTAATCCTAACATTCGTGGATCAACTTTTTTTCCTAAAAATATATCTATTTTGAGTTAATTTTTCAATATGATGATTGAAATAAATGATTAAGCTACTATAGAAAAATAACAAAAGTTGCATACATCCCATGCAGTTTTTTCCACAAGCAAATTTTCTAAGACTTAAAAAAAAGGATTATTGACCAATAATAAATACAACCACTACATAAAATGGCAGTTACTATAATAAGCACCACACACATTCATATTGTAAATTACAGAGAATGTTATGCTACTATTTACAAAAAATAAAATCTGAAAATCACTAAAAGATAAGTTCTCTATAATTTATTTTCAATTCACAAATACAATTTTGCCCTCATCATAAGACAAAATGGCCCTGGTAGATAAAGGGTTAAAATGGTTGTGCCCAACATGATGGTCATCATATCTGGATTCCTTAAATGCTCTATGTCATGGATTTCTTGATGTGATAAAAGCACTTTTTGTTATAATTCTATGGAGTGTGAAATGTGACGAGCATAATGATGCAACTGCATTACAAAACAAAATTGAAATCTATGAAACAATTTTTTCTATTGTTTTTTCACCAAATTTTGGGTCCAGCAAATGTAATATCAAAAATGCTTCACTCCGATACCATCAAACATAGCAAATGTGCAAAGATTCTCAATAATGTTGTCATTGAAATGACAAACTTGAGAGACAAGTTTGAAGAAGTTATGCAGGAAGTTTCTCAGTTGGCTTGCAGTGGGGAATTGAAATCACATGGTTCACAGAAAAACGAGTTACAAGAGTTAAGAGGCATTTTGATGAACTAGCTGAAGAAGAAAGAATATCTAACTGACAAAGAAAGTTTCAAGTTCATGCATTTTATGTTAGACATTTTTATTACACAATAGAAAATGTGGTTTGAAGGAATAAATTTGGTTGTGAAAACATTTCATCCTGCCACATCATTATGTTTCATACATGCTTTAAGAAGCAGTTAAAATCACTGTTGACT
>NW_013675469.1:16145-20023 GCF_000517525.1 Limulus polyphemus
TAAATTAAGTTTATATTTAGAAATATGCATAGCTTATAGTATTAAATATGTATTGTGAAACTCTCGCCTATTCTCCAAAGTTGTAGAAGATTCTCGAGAGTACGAATCAAACAATATATGTATGTACGTAAACGCTTGTGTTAGCGTCAGTACTGTTACGTAAAACTGAAATTTCGAGAAAGCCTCCACACGCCTATAAATATAACCAACGCAACGCGCCATAAAAGAGTATCTATTATTAGTTCGCTATAGTCAGTGTGCTATAAACTTCGGAAGCTATAACTGTGATTATTATAACGCTTATCAATCGGAAAATTTCAGATATTTGACCAGGAACGTTTACAAAGTTCGAACATTACAAATTATTTAACTTCAGTGGATTCTCATCGGACATTAGTATTTTTATGAAAACATTATATAACTTCATCGTAGAAAACTCGGCGTGTGTGGCTGGTGAATAACGAAGGACGAAAGTAGCTAGCTCCTAGTTAAGTGAATTATACCTACGTCAACTCGTAATTAACTCGCTCATCGTGAACCCTCGATAAAATATCGAAGAAGTTCCAGACTAGAAAGAAGACTTTATATTGCTTGTAAGTTTGTGAAACTTTTGTTTATAAATCATTGTTTGTAATAACTGTTATTGTAAATTGTATTGTTGTGTGTATATTAAAACGTATTTGTGTTAAAAAAGAAAACTATGCATATCAATCTTGTTGGCAAATATCATAAACTGACTATATATCAGACTTTACTTAACTGCTAAATCCAAAGTACAATTCAACTACTAAATCTAAATTATCAGTTAACTCAGTTTCAGACCATTTGAAATTCTAATACGTAACAGCATGAATTAATTAGGTGCATCATTACTCACTTTAACAGTGTGCACAGTAGTTTTCTGGATATCATTACTGCATGTACAATATTCCTTACTATTCCTGTGACAGTTGCACAGTGCGAGCATTCATTTTCAAAACTTAAGCTGACGAAGAAATATCTGTGATCACGAGTTTCTCAAGAACGACTTTCTGGCCTTGCCATATTGTCCATAGAAAACAAAAAAAAACTAGATAAATATTGCGAATGTTATTGATTCATTTGCAAACAAAAAAGTTAGAAAAGTAGATTTTGGATGTTGATATTGTTAGTCAGAAGACAAAAATATGTACTTGTATACCTGCTTATATACCTATTTAATATAATGTTTGATGGTTCATTATATTATATTGTATTGAACTTTGTTGGGTTTTTCAATATTAAAGCTGACAATTTTAAGCCACTAATTGTAATTTGTGAACAACAGTGAAAAAGTTTCAGCTCCACCAAGGTCCCCAGTCATCTGTCACACCCGATCCTCTTTTTGTCATAGTGTTGCATCAGCGAGGTCACGTGACTGGTGTCACGCCACCTATTTTCTAGAACTATCCTGTTCCTTCGGGAGTGCTCTAGCATTTGCTAGATTGGGGGTGGTCTGGTATATATAAGATGGTCACGGCATGACGTGACAATGTGTGTAGGTAGTGAGTAATTGAACTGCAGTCAGAAAGTATTGTTGAAGTTAATGTTCGTTGTTATAGAGCGACTGTTGAAAATAAGTGTATCGGTAAAATTATATTCAGAAAGAATAAACCAGTTTTGTTAAGAAAGGACTTGTGTCGCTCAAGTTTCATCAGAATGAAGTTACGGAAAATCAACTAACAACTGGAGGCGTAACAATAGTAATAAAACATATATGTTAAATAAATATTTGTTAACTATATATGTTTTATTACTATGTCTAAATATTTGTTACAATTAACAAATATTAATTTAATATATATGTTTTATTACTATGACTAAATATTTGTTACAGTTAACAAATATTAATTTAATATATATGTTTTATTACTATGACTAAATATTTGTTACAGTTAACAAATATTAATTTAAAATATATGTTTTATTACTATGACTAAATATTTGTTACGTTAAATTAATATTTGTTAATTGTAACAAATATTTAGCCATAGTAATAAAACAAATATATTAAATAAATATTTGTTAATTGTAACAAATATTTAGCCATAGTAATAAAACATATATGTTAAATAAATATTTGTTAATTGTAACAAATATTTAGTCATAGTAACAAAACATATATATTAACAGTCATCTGTCACACCCAGTCCTCTTGTTAGGTTGTTACACCACAGAGTAGGATATTATGAGTAGCAATGAAAAGTAATGTTGTGAAAAGATATACCCAAGTCAAAGGGGAACAGACATGTGTAGAATCGCCATGGGAGGGAGATAGTATCTACCTGAGAAAGATACAGCCACATAGTGAGTGATGAAGGAATAGGGAGTAGTGTACATTCGGGCCTGAACGATTTCTTCCAATAGACGTCGAAAATGAGCCACCAAATATACAAATGATATGAGAAACCTGACGAAAAGAAATATTGAGGAGACAGCAACATTCCATGGATAACTATTTATATCAGCCCAAGAATTAAAAAAGAAAACAATCATTTAGTGTGACAGGAAATAGATCATGGGAAATAGATTCTAGGGAATAAAAGGTTGGAAACATGAACCCTAAAAGGAAGCAGTACATGCCACATAATATAATAGGGAGCGAACCAGACAAGGAAGATGATTGGGATCAAAATGGGAGTGCAGGTCAGAGGTAGATGGTAAAAAAATGGGTGTGAAAGTCAAATGGCCTTTCCAGGCAACAGAGATCTTATGTAAGAGGTACCAGTCTGGATATATGACAACATATGAGGAATGGCAGAGGATTCTAGTAACATTAAAAGCATAAATATCCAGTTGACAATGTCCACAACCTAGGAGGAAAAGGAAACACGTAATTAACTACATACCTGATTAATCAACTGAAAAGATAAATAGTATTGAGTGTGACAGACCAAAAAAGAAGGTGCTGGAAAAAGTGAATCCAATTTTGTACTCCTTGATTGTATTCATCCTCAGAAACATTGTCATGCTGAAAAAGAAATCACCTAGGTAGGAATCTAATGCCTTGTGAATTAAGGCCTGTACCTCTTCAGCAGATAAAGTCAAATCCAATACCTTGGTAGTTGAACCAGAAGCATTGTCTACCATAACACAGATTTCTGCTGTTAATAGATTGAATTGCAAAGTCATTTTAATTAACAATATAATTTGGTAACAAGAAAAAAATGCAAAAAAAGGAAACAATTGAATGCAAACACACTAAAAGAAAACTGTTAAAAAAAGGTATTGAAATGTCAACAAAGTACAATCATAAATAGTTGTAACATGCGAAAAAACACAGGTCTAAATGATGCAGTGCAGATTGAGAAAGTGAGGATTCAAAGGGAACATAAGATGGAGCTAGCTGCACCAATATAGGTGGTGCAATACTATTGGTGGAGGGTGATCACATGCAATATACATGTTCAAAATTGGCAGGAAATTTGTGGAGTATATAGACTGGTGCAATGAGCGTTAAAATTTTTAGCAATGCTTAGGGGGCAGAAAGAAAATTGAGATAGCTTTGTGGGAAGGGAAGTAAGACTGTATCAGAAGCATCTTCTAATACAGAAAGTTGCAAACTGAGAATAAATTAAAATATTTCCTTTAGAAATCATGAAATTAAAATATTGATAATATAAACATTTGAATTATAACCTACTTTTCGATGCCAAGCTTACTGGTGTATGATGATACTAAGGTAGCTTAATTAAATTATAAATATATCTATATGATATTTGCACTTTGACCTTGACCCATCCTATATCCATAGAGTTAATAAATTGTAATATGTTTAAATTTTTTAACAATTTGTTACCACCAACACATACATATGTACTTGATGCTTAAAAAGGTGTTCACCAGTAATGACAGAGTTG
>NW_013675469.1:20930-23480 GCF_000517525.1 Limulus polyphemus
ATAGTACATATAGTTTTGTGTTATAAAATACAAAATGTAAAATATTGTAATTTTTGACTTTTTGAAATTTTCTATCTAAAACCTCCTTTCTATCACATAAACACTTTGTTAAATTATTGCATTTATATTGTTATTACCTGAGTAAAGAAAGAAAATCAAGGTTAAAATATTAGATATCTTAGACCTAAAAATGAATTGATAAAAAACTGAAAATATAGGTAGACAATCTATATATATATATATAATACATTCTCTGTATTAATGTATAACAAAAGATACTTTTAATTCTAGTAGACTCAACTTCATTTAACTTTATTGATTCCATACAAAATGGAATAATTTATGAAAGATACATAGAATAGTTCTCTTTTTATAAAACGTATGAAGGAATTCTGAAAAGGATTTTCAACATTTGGCTTTGCTTTTTACTTATGTTTCATTGTAACATGCAAAAATGCATATTTCAGACATCTGTGTAGAGCCTAAATTGCTAAAATAGTAAGTATACTAGTATCTAGTATAACTATAACTATAAGAAGTTTTTTGTGTTTTTTGTTATTGTTTCTTTTAATGTATAATTACAAATAAACATGTAATTTGGATAGAGATCTTACTGTGAAAGTGTCCATGGGACAGGAAATCAAATTATGATGGAACACCCTGGCATGAGGCTAAGCCTAAACTAAAAGTAAAATAAAAAATGTAATGCTAATAGTCACACCATTTTTAAAGAGATACAAATACCGGAAAAAACACCATACATTTAAATTCTAGACAAGCGTACTTCCTACTTGATAATGTAAAAGTTTTCACCATCTTGATATCCAACAAATCATCCTCATCACCAGAAAGAATTTCTGATTTAATCTCTAACACTTCCATGGTTACGTGAGCTTGATGAGAGTATGTGAAAGATTTCTTATAGCAAAGCCACACCGGGCTATCTGCTGTGTCCACCGAGGGGGAATCGAACCCCTGATTTTAGCGTTGTAAATCCGAAGACTTGAAGAGAGACAGCTTCTCCTTCTTATTACAAAATTACGTATTTAACGTTATGGGAACAATGAAAAACCAACCCAAAAGATACATTTTTTAAATTGAAAAAACAAAAAACACATGGTTAATACTTTATTTTTCATATGTAATTTTTACTGAAGTTTATTTAATTTTCTAATATACTTCAAGTTCAAATACAGTAAAATACGTCTATACTAGACATAAGCTCTCCAGTGGTTGAACGTAAGTCTGAGGGATATAACGATTTTTGGACAAAGTATAAAAAAAATACTGTTACGTCTTTAGTCGATTGTTAATTTTAAGTAAACATTCTTTCCGAAGAAACTTTAGCGATACAGGTCCTTTCTTAAATAAAACTAGTTTATTTTTCCCAGGATACAACTTTTCAATACACTTAATTTCCACAGTTACTTTAAACACACGCTATAATTCACAATGATTCACACACTTACGGTCACTACCGCGCTTGACTCAATTGTCCGTCTCTATCTCTGCCTGTCTGCAATTCAATTCCGATTAATTTGTATCACCTATCCGGCGCACTTATATACAGGAATAGAGGGCGCCTAGCACATACTGGATTGTTCTGATGTTCCCCGATCCTTCTAGAATATCATGACGTGTTACCAGGGTCAGGTGACTACCGCTGTGTAACACTGCCCCTTCCTTAGTATTGTTCGTCCCGAACAATAGCCACTTACATTAAACCAATAAATAATTAACAATAACTTAATTAAATATACAGAATTTACAAACACAAAATTAAAATTCAACAAAGTCTCTTAATTTTACGAGACATATCTTCTTCCGTACTGGTCTCTCTTGTTGGCTTCTGCTTTATGTGGGGTTCATCTGCTTCATCAGGAAATATCTTATCATCGGTAACAGTCACATCAGTGGTAGTAACTTCATCAAGTGCTTCACTGTTACCCTTCTCAAAACCGAGTAGAGTTTCTTCTTCGACAGTGGCTTTTTCAGGTGACACGTTTTCAGCAGCATCATTTGTTCTGTTGTTCACTTTGTCCCAACTGAAATGTCCTTGACCGGTGATAACGCCAAAGCCTGTCACCATGCACCACCTTTGGCTTACCTCGCGGACCACATTTTATCCGGAAAGTCACGTCTGAGAGACGATCCACTATGTCATATGGGTCTTCCCATAGAGAAAACAACTTAGGAGACTTCCCTCTGGTCTTCCTGGGATTATACAACCACACCTTGTCTCCTGGTACAAAGCTCGTAGGTGACTCAATGTCTTCTTAACTCCGAGATGTCCTCCTGTTAAACTATCATGGGATTCACGCAACATAATGTTGCTCAGCAAGATCACGTGACTATTTTGACGCCACCTATTTTCTAGAAGTATCTTGTTCATTCGTGAATGCCCTAGCATTTACTAGATAAATATTTGTCTGGTATATATATATATAAGACGCTCACAACGTGAGAATAGTGTAAGGTGTGTGTGTAGACAGTGAGTAATTGATCTGCAGTCAGAGAGTATTATTGAGCCCGTTCGTTGTTATAGCGTTT
>NW_013675470.1:0-1059 GCF_000517525.1 Limulus polyphemus
GGCCCGGCATGGCCAGGTGGTTAGGGCGCTCGACTCGCAATCTGCGGGTCGCGGGTTCGAATCCCCGTCACACCAAACATGCTCGCCCTTTCAGCCGTGGGGGCGTTATAATGTGACGGTCAATCCCACTATTCGTTGGTGAAAGAGTAGCCCAAGAGTTGGCGGTGGGTGGTGATGACTAGCTGCCTTCCCTCTTGTCTATCACTGCTAAATTAGGGACGGCTAGCGCAGATAGCCCTCGTGTAGCTTTGCACGAAATCCATAACAAACAATACATACAACAGACGGCACTATTATATTTATATAGGAGCAGTTACATACAACAGACGGTACTATTATATTTATATAGGAGCAGTTACATACAACAGACGGTACTATTATATTTATATAGGAGTAGTAACATACAACAGACGGTACTATTATATTTGTATAGGAGTAGTTACATACAACAGACGGTACTATTATATTTGTATAGGAGTAGTTACATACAACAGACGGTACTATTATATTTGTATAGGAGTAGTTACATACAACAGACGGCACTATTATATTTATATAGGAGTAGTTACGTACAACAGACGGCACTATTATATTTATATAGGAGTAGTTACATACAACAGATGGCACTATTATATTTATATAGGAGTAGTTACATACAACAGACGGTACTATTATATTTATATAGACGTTGAAAGTTAACAACACAAGAACTAGTTTAATTAAATGTTGACCCATTTTCTCGAACTTGTATTTAAAAGAATTAATAATTCTGGGTACTACGCAAAAAGAATGAATTATAATATAAAAATATATCTTATTGTACCAAGTTGTTGTTGGACCTTGTCGTGTGGTATTATTGTACCAAGTTGTTGTTGAACCTTGTCGTGTGGTATTATTGTACCAAGTTGTTGTTGGAGCTTGTTGTGTGGTATTATTGTACCAAGTTGTTGTTGAACCTTGGCGTGTGGTATTATTGTACCAAGTTGTTGTTGGAGCTTGTTGTGTGGTATTATTGTACCAAGTTGTTGTTGGACCTTGTCGTGTGGTATTATTGTACCA
>NW_013675470.1:1963-3268 GCF_000517525.1 Limulus polyphemus
ATATAGGCCAGATAAGCTATAAACAAACTTACTGCTGACCTCCTCAAATATGGCTCTTATTCCACATATAGGCCACGATAAGCTATAAACAAACTTACTGCTGACCCCCTCAAATATGGCTCTTATTCCACATATAGGCCAGATAAGCTATAAACAAACTTACTGCTGACCTCCTCAAATATGGCTCTTATTCCACATATAGGCCACGATAAGCTATAAGCAAACTTACTGCTGACCCCCTCAAATATGGCTCTTATTCCACATACTGGCTTGTATGAAAGAATCTGTATTGCGTACTCCCGCGTGTTCACATGGTAACAGTTGTACTTGGTTCTGGATTTTACTCTTAAATTTCCCATCAATATCGTTTTCATTTATTGGCTCGTTTATAGGTAAATATGGCGGGCGATTTTCTGACATCAATTTGCTAGGAATGTTTTTCCAATTTATTTTATACCTAGACAGATAGATCTCGGAGTAGCAACAACGGCGATATTATAAGAAACAGCCACCTCGTATAGCTATAGCTCTTGTTTTAAACCAACATCGTTTAAACGGTTGGTAGGCGTCTCCATAGTAACTGGGTAGGATGACAAATATGTTGTCTGTATTCATTTCGAATTCAAATGACATTTTATCCGAATCGTATCGTAGCAATGTCAGAAACGGTAGAGCAATTGCAATGTTTCTTCAGATTTTTCGCTTTATTTAATAGCCTCGGAAGAACGCTTTTGAGGCATATGGTTTAAAGACCTTGTTGAGTTCTTGATTTCTGATAAACGAGCCAGGTGACGCAGTGAAACGTACAGTGGCCACACGACGTTTTCTGAAGACGCTCGTAGAATACAATATTGGTTTCGGATATTAGGTGTATAAATCCTAAATAGTTTCTGAATCTTGTTTGCAACAACATATATTTTAAAAATCAATTAAATAAATAAGCTGGCGTTTCAGCGACGCCAGTTTTTACGAATTAGACTATTGCACAAACTCGTATTCGCTATTGTATAAACGAATGTCACTGATCACAAAGACAATGAAAAGAACGTGTTTCTTTTAGGTATAGGCATATTAT
Organism: Limulus polyphemus; assembly: GCF_000517525.1. Lineage (NCBI taxonomy): Eukaryota > Metazoa > Arthropoda > Merostomata > Xiphosura > Limulidae > Limulus > Limulus polyphemus. The sequence goes on from NW_013675470.1 coordinate 3,039, forward strand.
GTAGGCTTTTAATAAATTATTGTAGTTGTTTCGCGTGGTGATACGCCTCGCTAGTAGGTTAATAGATCATCTAGTTGTGCTTTGTCTAAACAACAACAACAACAAAAAAACCTGTTGGAACCCTTCTCTCTACTGGGATGGATACAGATATACGAACATCTGTTCAGTTACTTTTTTCGTCTCTACTGGGATGGATACAGTTATACGAACATCTGTTCAGTTACTTTTTT
>NW_013675470.1:4201-11904 GCF_000517525.1 Limulus polyphemus
AAAATAAGTGTATTTATCAAACTACAACTAGAATGAATACAACATAAAATAAGTGTATTTATCAAACTACAACTAGAATGAATACAACATAAAATAAGTGTATTTATCAAACTACAACTAGAATGAATACAACATAAAATAAGTGTATTTATCAAACTACAACTAGAATGAATACAACATAAAATAAATGTATTTATCAAACTACAACTAGAATGAATACAACATAAAATAAGTGTATTTATCAAACTACAACTAGAATGAATACAACATAAAATAAATGTATTTATCAAACTAAAACTAGAAGGAATACAACATAAAATAAGCGTATTTATCAAACTATAACTAGAATGATTAATAATAACTAATGACTTTACGCTCTTGAATTTATTGTATAATTAACAATACCAATTCACCCCATGATTCTCCTTCACCCTGATTCTGATCTCATTAACCCCCGGGTGAACCATTGACCCAGTTGAGAAACACTGCTCTAGCATACTGTATTTAATTGTTGTTGTTTCTTGTTTCACATATATAACCATTGAATTTCGATATTTCAGTCTGACTAAACGAAAGATATAAAAGTTAGAAACTTCCAGTTGTTATCTGTAAATAATTGACAAACTGTTTTGAGTAGACAATGATTTTTGTTTCAAAACGTAACCGAAAATTGTGTCAATTATGAATGAAATAGTTATATTTTTCCCACCGAATTTATCAAGTATCCACTGTAAAATGTGACGTCCTAATTGTTTGTATCAGAATCTAAATCTCTAGAATTAGTCTATGATTAATGTATTTAAACAAAAACTATTATTTTCAATGTTGTATTAAAGAACCCATTTTGTGTTTTCTCTGTAAATAATCTAATTTCTAAACCACCACTAATAAATAAGAATTAATTTTTTTCTGACCAACTTTCGTTTTTAAGCCTAACAAAATTAATCAGAAAATTTGTACAAGAATATGACTACTGGCTTCGTTCGGCGATGTATAACCTACCGGAAAATCTTCGAACAATGAAATTGGAAGGTTAGTGTTCAAGTTTATAAAAACAATAGATAAATGAGCTTAATTGTCATATATTTTTTAATTGGAATTTATGATAGAGTACGATATATATGTTACAATCTTTTTGTCTTTCTGCAGTCAGATTCTCTACCTCCTATTATCACACAGATTGACACCTTTGTTTCCCAATAAACTCTGAGGGAATGACTAACGCTTGTTTTCTGAACAGCGCCATCTATTTATTGAATATGTAGATATGAGGTCCACACGCTACCTCTAGGTGTTGAATATTTAAAGTAACCAAAACCAAACATTTTAAATAGCTTTTTCTATGGAGCAAGTAATATTCCACTTATTTTACAACTACCACGAACGTAGTTTAGCACTAAAAACATGTTTCGCGTTCTCACTATGACTTTATTATTGACCCTTCACCCGAGTCTTTACACCACATTTTAATTTGTTACATTTCAGAACGTTCCATTGTGAAACATAATATCTATATTCGCTCGCTTGGATGGCTGTTGTTAAACACAAAGCTACATAATGGGTTATGTGTGTTCTGCTCGCCACGAATATCGAAACCGATTTTTGTAGCGTTGTAAGCCTGCAGATTCACCGCTGAGCCGGTGGGAGTGGGGGTGGGCAGTTTTATTTGAAACTTTACTGTCTATTTTAACGTATTAAGCTTTAGCACATTTCATTTTCTAACGTTATTGTACCTCCACTTGAGTCTTTACTGTAGGCCTTAATGTGTTAAACTTCAACACCTTCAATTTTGTAACGTTATTGTACCTCCATTTGAATCTTTACTGTAGGCCTTAATGTGTTAAACTTCAGAACCTTCAATTTTGTAACGTTATTGTACTCCACTTGAATCTTGTCTGTAGGTCTTAATGTGTTAAACTTCAACACCTTCAATTTTCTAACGTTATTGTACTCCACTTGAATCTTGTCTGTAGGTCTTAATGTGTTAAACTTCAACACCTTCAATTTTGTAACGTTATTGTACTCACTTGAATCTTGTATGTAGGTCTTAATGTGTTAAACTTCAGCACGTTTTATTCTTTAACTTATCAGGTTTAGCAAGTCAAAATTTCTTGAAGTTGGGGAGAGCGAGGAAGAGGCTGCTTAGCTGTAATTTTCCAACAGAAAATAATACCCCCCCCCCCTCTCTCCTCCAGCAGTTTCTCACGCAGGTTTTAAGACGGAATTGTATTTTAGTTTGAAAAAAATGAGAATAAGGTGTAGGAACACTTTCAGAAAATTGATCGATTATGTATCAAACGTCATTAATGACGTAATGCCAGTAAAGTCAGAAAATCGTATTAATTTTATTTAATAATTAGATATTTGTTTGTTCTTTATTAAGCACAAAGATAATAGGTCATATAAAAAAAAGCCTTGCCTTACGATGCTTGAAAAGTGCCTTCTTGTGTCAATAAGATCCTACGTTGCTGATTATTTGTGCTGTGTCCACTGCGAGTATCGAAACTCGATTCTTATCGTTGTAAGCCCTCAAACTTACCGCTGAATCATTGTAGGGGGCAGGACGGTTTTTCTGAGAAAGGCATATTTTAATAAAATACAAAAATAAGATATTATCTACTAACAATTCTTTCTGTTCCTTGCATTAACTACTCAAACATTATGTTAATATATTTACAATTTCAATAAACCAACGCATAGGGATTGGAGAAAACTGTACTTTTTACATTTTTTCTCGCCACGTGTGAACAATGATCTCACTGAAGTAATGTTTAACAAAGTAGTCCATATTATAGCCCCAAACACACACACACACAAACAAAGAGTGTCCAAGTTAGGGTAATGGAGGTTTGATACTATTACACAGAACCAATGAAATGATTACTTGCCAATTATAACGTATGTAGTTTTACCTGAAGCAAATGATATTTAAAAAAAGTATTATCTGACAAAAGATATTTCGAAAACATTTTTTTTTTTTTTTTAGTTGCTAGATGTTTCGCACAAGTTATTCGTCGACAGATGTCGCTGAATCACCTAGCTCAGGCTTCTCGAATGGTAGTGCACAACACTGAAATCACTCGGCAGATGCTACAAGATTGGAGACAGATTGACATGGGCGCCATCTGTCGAGAAACATTGTATAGTATGGAGCAAAATGAAATTGGGACAACCTTCGATATCATATTAAATAGTAAGTTTTTTTTAATTTTTTTAATATCCCTGCGTTGATTGGTTTAACTCCTTGTCTTACCCTTTAACGTATTTTGGCGAAACTGTGGTATACTAGGGTCTAAAGATAAATCCACAAGGATATACGTACTTCATTAAACGTTTCAGCATTGTTACTTTAAGCTTTTTAAATGTTATACTCTGATATATTTGTTCGAAACGTTTATTACGTAGGTCTTCTAAACTAGACATATAAGTCAAACCGAGTGTAAGTTTTTTTCGAGCCAGTGTACATTATATTATAAAAAAGAATTAAGGCAACTTTGAAGCTTGACAGAAAAGTTGAGACGTAGCTCATATGTCTAGGTCACGCTAGTAGTCAAAGTTTTAGATATGTTTGTATCGTTACGACAGCGGAAGTCACGCGACCCTGGGAGCATGCGCGCTGGAGTTTCTCGAAGGATCATGAATTTGCCTGCCAGTCGAGTGTGATCTAGATGCCCTCTTTTTTAGTATATATAAGCTTGGCAAAGAAAGCCAGCAGCAGATAGATAATTGAGTCAAGCAAACGATAGGCACCGTAAGTAAAGTGCGTGAATCACTGTTATTTATGGCGTGTGTTATAAAGATTGTTAAGTTAAAAGCAACGAGAAAACGTATTGACTGTGGAAATTCTGTGTATTACAAAGTTTGTATCGAGAAAGAATAAAATAGTTTTAATCAAGAAGGGACTTGTATCGCTGAAGTTCCTCGGAAAGAATTTCTATGGGAAATTAACAAACAAGCAGATAGTAACAATATATATATAAATGAGCTGCCAAATGGACAAGGTTTGTAATAAACATAAAGGTTCGTACCCTAAATATATTTACTAGTGTTCCGCAAATTTTAAAGTTTAATAGTTAATTAGACCTCATTGATCTCAAGTTAACTATTATTATCTATGCTGCTTTAAGCATTTTTCTCCCAAATTTTGCTCAATCATCCAAATTCTTCAGAATTTTGATAAACTTCTTATGAGGCTTATGGTTTATTTACAGGGGCGTATTAGGAGTTTTCCAAGGGTGTGTGTGTGTCATGTTGTCTGTTCACTTTTGAAAATGTGTTATAAACACAATCAAATTAGCACAATATGTTTTCGTTGCACAGACAGAGACCCTCCATACCACTACATCACACGGTTGATAAAGTCGGGTAATATTAGTGTCACAGCGAATCGGAGCATCAATTCTGATCTCAGTACATAGATCTACGTCATCGTGCCAGTTGTCAGAAAGTAGCCGTTATTGGATTTTTGTAGATCTATGAGGAAAAGACGAGGGGGGGGGGATGATTGCTTGCCGCGCTCTATAACCCCTGATTTATACTCGCCTTATTTTAAAATGCTGTTATGTAAAGGAGGAATAATTTTTATTACATTTACTTATTACTTGCAACTTATTTCTACATTAAATACACTTGCTGTTATAATTCTTTGTATTACGATACATTCTGATAACATTAAAAGTTCTTAAATCGTTTGGTGTTTAAATGTTACTTTTTTTTTACCCTTATATGATTAAAATTGTTTGTCTTTCTGGTTTATTAAAGTTATTTTAAATTTGTAATTCTATGTCGAAACTTTACAGCTTCTTTTACTATCATCAAGATTATTTTATCTTTTACATTCACATCTGGCCCGGCATGGCCAGGTGGTCAGCGAGCTCGACTCGTAATCTGAGGGTCGCGGGTTCGAATTTCCATCCCACCAAACATGCTCGCCCTTTCAGCCGTGGGTGCGTTATAATGTGACGTTCAATTCCACTATTCGTTGGTAAAAAAAAAGTAGCCTAAGAGTTAGCGGTGGGTGGTGATGACTAACTGCCTTTTTTTCTAGTCTTGCACTGCTAAATTAGGGACGGATAGCGCAGATAGCCCTCGTGTAGCTTGGCGCGAAATTCAAAACAAACAAACAAACAAAACATTCACATTTAAAGTTTATATTATTTATTACTGTAAGTGTGTCAAGTATCTGTTGGTTTGTTTGAAGTTAAGCACAAAGCTACACAATGGGCTATCTGTGCTCTGCCCATTACGGGTATCGAAACCCGGTTTCTATCGTTGTAAGTCCGCAGACATACCGCACTGGGGTGCATGTGTCGAGTAAAACAGTATTCATTAAATATGTCTCCTAACTCTTGATTTTATAATCTGTTATAATTGATTATATTTTTTTGTTTTATCTTTTACACTTAGTCGCTAAGGAGTTTGAGTGTTTCCTAGAAGATGAAGCACCAATAGATGCTTATATTGAATGGTTAGACACATTAGTGAACAAGTGTGTCGTTTTGGTAAGTGTTTAAACACATCTTAGTGAAAACTTGTATCTTTTTGCTAAGCCTAAAAAAGAGAGATTATTTGGAAAACTTAAGCGTTTGAAAATACTTTAACCTGGTTAAAAGAACAAAATGTTTTTGCTAAGCCTAAAAAAGAGAGAATATTTGGAAAACTTAAGCGTTTGAAAATACTTTAACCTGGTTAAAAGAACAAAATGTTTTTGCTAAGCCTAAAAAAGAGAGAATATTTGGAAAACTTAAGCGTTTGAAAATACTTTAACCTGGTTAAAAGAACAAAATGTTTTTGCTAAGCCTAAAAAAGAGAGAATATTTGGATAACTCAAGCATTTAAAAATACTTTAACCTGGTTAAAAGAACAAAGAATATCTGGTCCAAAAACATCTTTCTTCTGAATAATAATTAAAGCTGTTATAGATAGAGGTGATGAATGTTAACTTAGCAATTGAAACACAATAGCTTTTTTATTGGGTACAGAAATATACTAAAACTGTTGAATTGAATGGTCTAATAAAACGTTTATTGTAGATCTTTTTCTCCTTATCTTGATGAATATTTCCGTTCAAGTAGTTACTGAATATAATTCATTTTTCCTCAGCCGAGTTCAAGAAAAAAGGTATCAGTTCGGCAGCTGTCTAGACATTTCTTGCTGATGTGGTCAACATTCGGAACACGGGTTATAAGGGACATGACCTTACACAGCGCAGCAAGTTTTGGTAAGTTAACCCTATTTCTACCCAATTTTTATTCAAGTAAGGTATTTATGGAAGACATAGCTTTGTAAATAAATATCAAAGAAGAATACTCAGATCTGCAATGTGGGTTCCAAAAATGCAACATTGATCCTTTCTATCGTGATGAAGGAAAATGTATAATAAGGGATCATTGTATTGTTAAAAGAGAATTGTTATAGCTGTAATATAAGTTTGGGTAGTGTAACCTTGGCCAGTTCTATCGTGATGAAGGGTAATCTATAAGTCGGCTGATAGCTCTATTTGTAATCTTATTATTTGATGTTTTCTTTTACGAGAAAAATTCCTCTTCTTTGCTTTTTATATACAATTCATGCAATAATATTATAACGTACAAAATTAACGTATTATAACATACAAAATTAACGTATTATAACGTACAAAATTAGCGTATTATAACGTACAAAATTAGCGTATTATAACGTACAAAATTAGCGTATTATAACGTACAAAATTAGCGTATTATAACGTACAAAATTAGCGTATTATAACATACAAAATTAACGTATTTTAACATACAAAATTAACGTATTTTAACATACAAAATTGCTTCAAAGTTGTTGTTGTTTCTCATCTGACAACAGTTTTCTTTTTATAACGAAAGTCTTGAAAAAAAAAAGAATTTGTTGCTAACTTGAAGGAATAACTCTCACAATAAACTTGTTCATTACATCTTAAATCTGCCAGTTGTTATCGATAAACTCTGAAATTATGAAGTTAAAAATTAGGTTAAACGATAAGGAACAAAAACCAAGTAATGAAATGAAAAGAAATGAGGTTGAATTAGGCTTCGCAGTGACCGACGAATCTGTTTTCGGTCGTCATTATCAACATTTGTAAATGGGAATTTCATCATAAAATTAATAAAGTAAAATGTATGTAATGTAATAAAACCATAATTTAGGTGTGAAATGGACTAATTTATGCCATTTAACAACAACAATACTGTGTGTGAAATGGACCAATATATGCCATTTAACAACAACAATACTGTGTGTGAAATGGACCAATTTATGCCATTTAACAACAACAATACTGTGTGTGAAATGGGCCAATTTATGCCATTTAACAACAACAATACTGTGTGTGAAATGGCTAATTTATGCACAGTATTGTTGTTGTTAAATGGCATAAATTAGTCCATTTCACACACAGTATTGTTGTTGTTAAATGGCATAAATTATTTAGTCCATTTCACACAGTTGTTAAATGGCATAAATAAATTGGTCCATTTCACACACAGTATTGTTGGTCCATTTCACACACAGTATTGCTGTTGTTAGATACCTTAAATTGGTCCATTTCACACACAGTATTGCTGTTGTTAGATACCTTAATTTATGCCATTTAACAACAACAATACTGTGTGTGAAATGGACTAATTTATGCCATTTAACAACAACAATACTGTGTGTGAAATGGACTAATTTATGCCATTTAACAACAA
>NW_013675470.1:12712-15405 GCF_000517525.1 Limulus polyphemus
TTAACAACAAAAATACTGTGTGTGTGAAATGGACTAATTTATGTCATTTAACAACAACAATACTGTGTGTGTGAAATGGACTAATTTATGTCATTTAACAACAACAATACTGTGTGTGTGAAATGGACTAATTTATGCCATTTAACAACAACAATACTTTGTGTGAAATGGACTAATTTATGCCATTTAACAACAACAATACTGTGTGTGAAATGGACTAATTTATGCCATTTAACAACAACAATACTGCACTGTTTTTCCACCTTTCTTGATTTTTATTGTTGTAATTAAAATACGTAAAACATCATTCTTCTATTGTGAATGTCCTAAGGAAAAGATGTAATAATTATAGATTACGAACTTTCAAAATTTGGAAAGTTTTTTTTATCTCTAGATACAAAATAATAAGTTACACGTAGAGTTTTAAATGAACGTAAAAGATTCAAATTGATACAAAGTTGTTCTAGTTAAGATTTATAACAAACAAATACAAAAAAATTAAATATTATTTAAATTTCTGAATAATGAGATAGCATATAAAATAAACATCAAAAGATACTTCGAGCAACTTTCTGGGTATCTTAAAAGAGAATTTCTGACTTTAATAATCACGCTGGGTTTTTCTCACAGTAAAACTTGTAGAGAAATAACAAGGAAGTAAGACAAAATAGACGGAATCATTAAAAAAATTAAGTAATTTTGTTTTTGAATTTCGCGCAAAGCTACACGAGGGCTATGTGCGCTAGCCGTCCCTAATTTAGTAATGAAATACTAGAGTTAGTCATCACCACCCACCGCCATCTCTTGGGCTACTCTTTTACCAACGAATAGTGGGATTGATCGTCACATTATAATGCCCCCACGGCTGAAAGGGCGAGCATGTTTGGTAGGACGGGGATTCGAACCCGCGACCCGCAGATTGCGAGTCGAGAACCCTATTAAGTAAATTTAAACAGAATGTACTGTTAGACCATTTGTATGTGACCAAGGTAAAGTTATACCTAACTTATCTCAATATAAACGCCCCCTGTGGCACAGCGGTATGTCTGCGGATTTACAACGCTATAATCCGGGTTTCGATACCCATGGTGGGCAGAGCACAGGCAGCCCTTTGTGTAGCTTTGTGCTTAATTACAAACAAAATCAATATAAACTCACAGAAACGGGTATCACCAGGACTTAAAATTTCAATATCACCAGAAAATTTTTTTTATAATATTTTTCATGCTTTAAAAAAAAAAAAAGTTGAAAGGAGACTAAATTATTATCCTATTTATGTATTTGTTTGTAGTTAGGAACAAAGCTACACAAAGGGCTATCTGTGCTCTGCCCACCACGGGTATCGAAACCCGGTATCTAGCGTTATCATTCCGGAGACATATCGCTGTGCAACTAGGGGAGGGGCAGAATTTTGATCCCACAAATATTACAAAGATGTTTGTTAAAATATAAGGAAGATAAAGTTATTATTAACAAAGATATTATTCCAGTAAGTTCTCTCTGTCGTATTTTTTATGTGATTTACCAAAAATTTATAAAAAAAAATATCATTCCATTGTGTCAGTAGCTTCATAGATAGGTACCTATAACCAGGAACTTGCGGTGTTTTTTATTCTTTTCTTAAAATATTTGAACGAATATGCGGTTAGAAATAGTTCGATATCTTTAAAGAAACTGCAGGTTTATGATTTGATGAGCACGATTATTGTACGAGTTTCGGTATTGTACCCTAACCCTAACACTGATTCAATTAGCAGCAGATTTATTTTCTCAAAATTATATGATGATACGAAGCCTAACAAACGAGTTTACAATGAAGGTTTATTGGAGTTTTAAATAGTTAAACAACGAAACTTGTGAGATACTTTAAAATGCTTAAGTCGGCGAACCCTGACATCTGAATGGTTAATAGATGTTATGTTACGTCATAGCGAAATTGATGAAAAAATTTGAACACGTCATTCTTTGTTGTTTCAATGATTTTTACGTCAGCCACGTAGCTTCTATATCAATCTAGTTCACACCCAAATCACTATGTGATTATGCATTAAACCCCGTCTGTTGTTTTGTCTTTCTACTGTGTGAACTTTAAGTACCAGAACTAATTAAAGACATTGGATCGACAGCTTTAAAGCAATTTCTGTAAAGGATCATATTTTAGGATAATTTGATCGTTCTCTATACCAGTGCAAAGGCAAGCAGAACCAACATTGAATGACATTCCGTGGATGCTTTTATACATCTGGGCCGGGCATGGCCAGGTGGTTAGGGCCCCGGCATGGCCAGGTGGTGAGGGAGCTCGACTCGCAATCTGAGGGTCGCGGGTTCCAATCCCCGTCACACCAAATATGCTCGCCCTTTCAGTCGTGGGGGCGTTATAATGTGACGGTCAATCCCACTATTCGCTGGTAAAAAGAGTAGCCCAAGAGTTGGCGGTGGGTGGTGATGACTAGCTGCCTTCCTCTAGTCTTACACTGCTAAATTAGGGACGGCTAGCGCAGATAGCCCTCGTGTAGCTTTGCGCGAAATTCAAAACAAACAAACAAATTATACATTTGAGATGATAAAAAAATGTTTTTAGATGAAGTGTTATCGATGTTTAATGTGAAGATGAAGTGTTATCGATGTTTAATGTGAAGATGAAGTGTTATCGATGTTTAATGTGAAGATGAAGTGTTATCGATGTTTAATGT
>NW_013675470.1:16259-17982 GCF_000517525.1 Limulus polyphemus
AATTTGAACATGTTCTAAGCTAATGTAATTTGAACACGTTCTAAGCTAATGTAATTTGAACATGTTCTAAGCTAATGTAATTTCAGCATGTTCTAAGCTAATGTAATTTGAACATGTTCTAAGCTAATACAATTTGAACATGTTCTAAGCTAATACAATTTGAACATGTTCTAAGCTAATATAATTTGAACATGTTCTAAGGTAAATTAGTTTTATAAACCAGAACTACTTCCTTCTTGTTGCCATGGTTACGCACTATTACTATTTGTATTGTGATAGATTTTCGAAAAGATGACGTGTTCAATCTTGGACTTTATATTTTTTACATATTTTTCACCAATCATCCAATGAAACGTGGACGTCACTTTCCAAGGCTAAGTTTAGCGAGTCAAAGACCTAAAAGTCCACTGGACTAATAAGGGGACTTGTCGGGAGGATTGGGATTGACGTGAATCGAGTTTCTTCAGCCATCGTTTACATGAAACATGAATTGTGACGTTTTATCAACTTCAAATCCGAGTTTATTACATTGTTAGCGGTACCGCAAGATACGTTTCGTTGCAGTGACCTATTTCTTGGTGGTGGTGGTGGTGGGGGGGGGGTGCAAGGTAGGGGTAGAATTTTCTCGTTTGTAACCATAGTCTTCACATGGCAGTGTTGTTTAAGTTTGGCATGTTCATGATTTCCTAACTGGTTTGTTGTTAGTGTTTTTCTACTTTTCTGGAAAAGACTGATAGTTCCCGTTTTTGAAATGTGTCTTTTAGGCCTACATAGTTTAGCAATCTCGCTAAATGTGTCTTTTAGGCCTACATAGTTTAGCAATCTCGCTAAATGTGTCTTTTAGGCCTACATAGTTTAGCAATCTCGCTATAGAAATATTCTTTCCGTGAAAGGATTTGGTTTGATTTGTTTTATTTTGAATTTCGCACAAAAGTGCACGAGGGCTATCTGCGCTAGCCGTCCTTCAGTTAGCAGTGAAAGACTAGAGGGAAGGCAGCTAGTCATCACCATCCTTGGGCTACTATTTTACCGACGAATAGTGAGGTTGACCGTCACATTATAACGCCCCCACGGCTGAAAGGGCGAGCATATTTGGTGGGACGAGGATTCTAACCCGCGACCCTCAGATTGCGAGTCAAGCGCCCTAACCACCTGGCCATACCGGTATAAAGACTTCAAGCTACACCCCCACTACCCCTTTCAGGTTATCTCCCGGTAATCTGAAATCGATTTCATATTACCCCCCGTGGGTAGCCCGAACCTGATTTCATATTACCCCTGCACTGTTCAGATTACCCCCCTCACTGATTTAGCTAAAATGATAAATTCTTATGCTTACAACTCATGATACGTTTATTGACTAAAACACATGAAACACACAAGATTGAAAGCTAGTCTCAATATGTGAAAAACTATAAAATGTCACAAAAATGTTAATTATATTAAAACTACTCATACACTAGTTCAAAGTGCATGACGTATTGCATACACGTAGTTAATGGGCAATATTTGAATGTTTCATATGTAGTTGATGTAATTCTGGTCTACATCATGCACTACGGGGGTAATGACAGTTTAATGATAATTATTATTATTATTTGTTGTTGTTGTCAGTTTATTTGTGTTTATGCATGAAATAAGTATCTAAATAAACATCAATAAATGTTTTGAGTGGGGTAATCTGAAATCGTAGGGGGTAGGTTGAAATCACCTTCAGGCTACC
>NW_013675470.1:18553-21574 GCF_000517525.1 Limulus polyphemus
ACGGACGCGGGTGGATGTTTTTCAAATTAAGCAATAATTTTCTTTGTAATCTACTCGCTTCAGGCGTTTTTTGTTTCAGCGCAAAGCTGTTTGCGTCTGTTCACTACAGGGAATTGAACCCCGGATATATCTATAGTTTTAGTGATTGTCTAAAAATCAACTTTATATTGGTATTTTATATCTCTAAAAGAAAATGGCGTTACATAAGGTCTTAAAATTAAATCAGAAAAAATCATTTGCAAATTTTTGTGTATTTGTTTTCGGTTATTACGATCCTAATACGTAGTAGAAATATACTTAATTATAACCAAACCTAAAACACTTTTGTTTCTGGTGTAGAATCCATAAACTTTCCTGATTATCGTGATACCCAGCGCCACCTAACGGAGGAACAGATTCTTACAAGCTCCGAAGGACTTCTAGAAGGTTCTTCCGCACAAGAAGTTCCTGGATCAACATTAGTAGAACGGTCCTGTGAAAACGCTTCAGGTAGAGGGCTACTTGTACCGTAGATGATTACAAACTCAATCAGATAAATCTAATCTAATTGGTGAATCAATGTACGAAGAATTTTGATTTTACGACAGGTGAATCCAAGCTTCGCTACGTTAAATATACTTATTATTATCATTATTACCTCGCTTTGAACTCGTAAGTTTTAGAATCATTAGCGACGAAACTGTTTCTATTGCCAGGTTTGTTTTGTTTGTAACAATTTCTAACCTTTAAAATAGGAAGATTTTGACAGTAGTTTGGGTTTATAGTGTTTCGTGTTTCTCAATGTAAATAGAAAAACAAACAAACTTTGAAGTATCATTTCCCTCGAAGTACTATCCGTAGTTCAGTTAGTAAAAATTTCTGATAAATACTTCAATCAAATAACTGATTTATGAAGAAATGTGAAAATATAATCTTTAATATGTTCGATGTACATTCTGTAATAATTTAACATTTATTTTCTGCTAATTTAAAGTATAAAAAAATTAGGACTTTTTAATCGCCATGATAAACGTAACGAGTCAACATTTCTTTTAAGGCAACAAAAGTACGAGTGATTTTCGTTGATTTTTTTTTACAAGAAAAATAATTCATAGGATTCCCGTTATAAGTAGCTTTTAAAACTGAACACTAAATAAACGGATTCAGTGACCTCTCTATTATTGTAGCACTTCAGGTATTCATGGCAGTGTACTTAAACAAAAATAATCTCAGCTTTGGGGAAATAGTTTAATTTAATCTTTGAGCGAAGAGTATCTGTTTTAAAAACTCTACAATACAGTTAAAAACTCTAACTTTACAGTTAAGAGCTTATCTGGGAACATTTATTTTTCCAGGTCTATCCTAATAATGATCCACATTTTTGTTTCATAAGTAATCCAGTTTTTATTCCATTTTATTTTTTAAGTGACTGCAACGCCACCATTACCCGACTCCGATCCGCTGGTTAATGGTTATCCCTGGAATCCTGGAAACTGTTATCAGAGGTGAGTTTAACAACACCAGCTATTCCTTGTGTATAAAAGATAGAGGTACGCGATGTTTTTACCAATCTGGTCAGTGTCTGTCTGTCTGTGTTTACTCTTGCGTATCTCGAAAACTATCATTTTTATCATTTTATATTAAGACTTCTTGAACCTACATGTTTTTCTGACAACATGAATATATCATTTTCCAAGTTATTGAAGGGTAAAATATAACATTTTTCAATTGTTGGGACAAAGGCTTTATAAACAATAACCATGGTATGATAAACATCACACTACATTACATGCAAGAACCTCTCTATAACAATATTATACTATATCAAGGACTAAACACATAATCATGTTTTATCACACTACATTACATGCAAGAACCGCTCTATAACAATATTATACTATATCAAGGACTAAACACAAAATCATGTTTTATCACACTACGTTACATGCAAGAACCTGTCTATAACAATATTATACTATATCAAGGACTAAACACAAAATCATGTTTTATCACACTACATTACATGCAAGAACCTGTCTATAATAATATCTATACTATATCAAGGACTAAACACAAAATCATGTTTTATCATTGACTCTACATACAACTACCAGCAGCTAGATAACTACCAGACAATACCAAAGGTTCTATGAATATCTACCATCTTATACCAGCGAATCTATAGAGAACTAATAGAGGTTCTAAGAACGAGTACAACATCATAAAAACAATAAACATGAACTTGCGGTGTTTTTTATTCTTTTTCTTAAAATATTTGAAAAGAACGAATATACGGTTAAAAATGACAATGAATACATAATAACATAGATTGGTCAGGTGGTTAGGGCGCTTGACTCGCAATCTGAAGGTAGCGGGTTCGAATCCTCGTCCCACCAAACATGCTCGCCCTTTTAGCTGTAGGGGCGTTATAATGTGACAGTCAATACCAAAATTCGTTGTTAAAAGAGTAGCCCAAGATTTGGTTTTTGGTGGTGATGACTAACTGCCTTCCCTCTAGTATTTCACTGCTAAATTAGGGACGGCTAGCGAATATAGTACTCGTGGAGCTTTGCGCGAAATCCATAACAAACCAAACCGCATTTAATAAAATATAAAACAAAAACCATTTAAAAAGGGTCAATCGGAATGGTAGAATTACAACTGTGAAAAAACATTAAAACATTTGAGAAAGTCAAATCAGTACTGTAGAGTTGATTATAGTTTAAACACAAAGCTTCACAATGGGCTATATGTGCTCTGCCCTCCACATGTATGGAAACTCGTTGTAAGTACGCAGAAATGCCACTGGGGAGCAAAACATTTGGAAAGTCAACTCAGTAGTGTAAATAATTAAAACACTTGGAAAGTCAAATCAGTAGTGTAAATAATTAAAACATTTGGAAAGTCAAATCAGTAGTGTAAATAATTAAAACACTTGGAAAGTCAAATCAGTAGTGTAAATAACTAAAACATTTGGAAAGTCAAATCAGTAGTGTAAATAACTAAAACATTTGGAAAGTCAAATCAGTAGTGTAAAGAATT
>NW_013675470.1:22371-24252 GCF_000517525.1 Limulus polyphemus
GCGTTCCTTGATATTTCACTTGATACTGTCTTCAATAAACTTATCTAGGTAGAAAGGAAATATTCCCCAGCGCGTTCCTTGATATTTCACTTGATACTGTCTTCAATAAACTTATCTAGGTAGAAAGGAAATATTCCCCAGCGCGTTCCTTGATATTTCACTTGATACTGTCTTCAATAAACTTATCTAGGTAGAAAGGAAATATTCCCCAGCGCGTTCCTTGATATTTCACTTGATACTGTCTTCAATAAACTTATCTAGGTAGAAAGGAAATATTCCCCAGCGCGTTCCTTGATATTTCACTTGATACTGTCTTCAATAAACATATCTAGGTAGAAAGGGAATATTCCCCAGCGCGTTCCTTGATATTTCACTTGATACTGTCTTCAATAAACATATCTAGGTAGAAAGGAATATTCCCCAGCGCGTTCCTTGATACAGTTTCTCCTCCAATATAATGGATCGTACAAAAGAAATAAGTTTTTAGGTGATGAAATTGTGGGTAAGAACTAAAGAAGAATGAACAGAGTTATGTAAATGTGAAATAGGATCAAGGCATAAATGTGAAATAGGATCAAGGCATAAATGTGAAATAGGATCAAGGCATAAATGTGAAACAGGATCAAGGCATAAATGTGAAATAGGATCAAGGCATAAATGTGAAATAGGATCAAGGCAAGGACATATCTCTCGTTTCTGAGTTATATGAAGGATTTAATAACACAAATCGAGATAAACGACCTAGGAAGGTATATTAAAAACATTACCGAATGTATTATCCCTTCTGTTTGTACGCGATACAGCGTTGTGAGGTTAAACACTTGTGTATATATATATAATACTTTTAAAACTACCAAATTATGTATAATTACTGTAAAATATAAACAGTAGCTTTCAGAAGATATATACTGCAATCGTCTGAAAGGTGATTTATATGTAATAGAAGTTGAGAGAGAGACTCGTTGTATAAGTACCTAAGGTTTGAAATATCTAGAAACTTCTCTCATTAGGCCCTCATCGGATATTCGGCAACTGTAAAACAAATAATTATATGACAAACAAAGAGAGTGGTTCACATATAAAGTATATATTCACATATTTGATTGAATAGTTACTCCAATCTTAAGAGTAAAAACATTTACTGATTATATATTGGTAGAAAAAGTACAAAATACCTTTCTTAAATATCATCTAGGAATTTCAAGTAGTGTTAATAATACATATTGCCTGATATAGTTAATGGTACCTTTTACACTCACGTAATGCCACTACATTTTCAAATTTGTATAAATTGAAAATAATAGACTCCCCAAAGTATACTATAATATAATGTTTAGATAAAAGTGGATAAACAATACGAGTCGTATAACTAGGCAATATCTTCTATGTAAGGATTACGTTGTATGTGAGAAGTGGGAGAGTAGGACTGGGCATCATTTTTCTATGTATGGATTAGTTGTGTGAGAAGTGGGAGAGTAGGACTGGGCATCATCTTTTTATGTATGGATTAGGTTATGTGTGAGAAGTAGGAGAGTAGGACTGGGCATCATCTTTTTATGTATGGATTAGGTTATGTGTGAGAAGTGAGAGAGTAGGACAGGGCATCATCTTTCTATGTATGGATTAGGTTATGGTGAGAAGTGAGAGAGTAGGACTAGGCAGCATCTTTCTATGTATGGATTAGGTTATGTGTGAGAAGTGGGAGAGTAGGACTGGGCATCATCTTTCTATGTATGGATTAGGTTATGTGTGAGAAGTGAGAGAGTAGGACTAGGCAGCATCTTTCTATGTATGGATTAGGTTATGTGTGAGAAGTGAGAGAGTAGGACTGGGCATCATCTTTCTATGTATGGATTAGGTTATGGTGAGAAGTGAGAGAGT
>NW_013675471.1:0-962 GCF_000517525.1 Limulus polyphemus
GTGTTATATGATGGTTTCCTCGCAGGTTCATTCTGGGATGAATCGTTGTGTTATATGATGGTTTCCTCGCAGGTTCATTCTGGGATGAATCGTTGTGTTATATGATGGTTCCCTCGCAGGTTCATTCTGGGATGAATCGTTGTGTTATATGTTGGTTTCCTCGCAGGTTCATTCTGGGATGGATCGTCGTGTTTTATGATGGCTTTCACGCAGGTTTGCTCTCGAATGAATCTGTACGCGAAATAATTTTCATGAAGAATTACTAAAACACTTTAATAAACTGACAAGCAAATTAATCTGGAAACATCAGATTAAGAACATTAAATACAGGGAGTCCTAGAAGTCTGGACTCATAGGGAAAAATATAAAATGCATTCTTAATTTATTTATTTATTGCCCCCCAGTGGCACAGCAGTAGGTCTGTGGACTTACAACGCTAGAATCCGGGTTTCAATACCCGTGGTGGGAAGAGCACAAATAGCCAATTGTGTAGCTTTGTGCTTAATTAAAAAACAATTTATTTATTATTCAAACTGCATGCCATTAACAGCCGTACACACATCAATTCTTGGTATACTGTGCCATTAGGGTATTCTCTTTTCTGAAACACGTACAACTTACATCACAAACGTGTCTGTTTAACTTTAAGGATACAATGTCTATTTTCCCTATGGGTCTAGACTTCTGGGACACCCTGTAGAATTTTAACAAAAGTCTCCAAGAAAAGCTAGTATTTTCAAGCTTGTTATGCTATAATTTCTATCTTTGAAATACGGCAATTATTCCCAAGTGTTTCTTTCTTAATTTCTAAAACTACTGATAAAAATAACTGACGGATTCATATCAATATCTAATTCCTTAGATCAAGTGCTCTATTGATTAAAGTTTTTTTTAAAAAATCCATTAAGCCTACAATTTAGCTGGGCACTTCCTGGTCTCCAAGAATATAACGGCCGTTATAT
>NW_013675471.1:1781-4385 GCF_000517525.1 Limulus polyphemus
ATGTGTTGGTTACGTGTTAATCTAGGCGGAAGCGGGACGCGAACCACGGACCCACGTTCCGACACACTAATCACTCGGACGTGCTTGGCTGTCGGAGTTTTATTATACCTTCCAGTCTTAACAAGCTGCATTTTTTTACTATCACTTAAAAAAATTCTTCTAACACCAAAACGTCAAAAGTACCCTCCAAAAATAGAAAAGTTGGCCGTATTTGGCATTTTTTTCATTAGGTGAAATTTTGAAACATAACCCATAAGCTTCATTTTTTATTGCGTTTATATACAAACGGTACTCTCCTTATTCGGCTAGTTTCTTACTTATCACTGGGAAATGATCGAGATATCTGCAGTTAGTTGTTATTGATGTGAAAGAAGGACAAAATTCAGGAGTTTAAAAGACGAACACAAATTGAGAAACGACTCTGTCACTTTGCTCCATAAAGCCTGTTTGCTAACTAGGAGTAACGTTCGAAGACTGGATTCGATTGGAAAGTTGACGATGATTATAGCTGAGCAAACAGTCATTTGTCAAACGTTTAAAAGTATGTGTACACCTACATCTAGGCCACATTAAAAAAGGAGAGATAAACAAGAACCGGTTTTTATAAAACATAGAAAACTGGTACTTGTATTTCTATAAGAAAACTGGTACTTGTATTTCTATAAGAAAAGTGGTACTTGTAAATCTATAAGAAAAGTGGTACTTGTATTTCTATAAGAAAACTGTTACTTGTATTTCTATAAAAAAACTGTTACTTGTATTTCTATAAGAAAACTGGTACTTGTATTTCTATAAGAAAACGGGTACTTGTATTTCTATAAGAAAAGTGGTACTTGTATTTCTATAAGAAAAGTGGTACTTGTATTTTTATAAGAAAACTGGTACTTGTATTTCTATAAGAAAAGTGGTACTTGTATTTTTATAAGAAAACTGGAACTTGTATTTCTATAAGAAAACTGGTACTTGTATTTCTATAAAAAAACACAAACTTACAACACTCACACAATTTCTGTTAAAAGTATTCTTAACTGCAGATATAATGCTTATAAGATCAATAATACTTCATGTATTTTCCTTTATTCTGGCTAATCTAACATAGTTTTTGTAAAAAGAAAAGAAAATGTACTTCAACTCACAGAATTACTTAAAATATTTCCTAACAGATAATTACACCCATCTTAATAACTACCTTCTTAGTCATGGTTGAACTGATGAAGATGGTCAACAATAGCTATACATTATTGAGTCTGTGTCTTATCAGTCATTATTGAACTGGTGAGGATGGTAAACAATAACTATACATCATTGAGTCTATGTCTAATCAGTCATTATTGAACTGGTGAAGGTGTTAAACAATAACCATACATTATTGAGTCTGTGTCTTATCAGTCATTATTGAACTGGTGAGGATGGTAAACAATAACTATACATCATTGAGTCTATGTCTAATCAGTCATTATTGAACTGGTGAAGATGGTAAACAATAACCATACATTATTGTATAGCCTCTGTAGTCCTGAAACGTATACTAGTCATCTCGAGTTGTTGGCTTTAACCAGGACTCGAGCATCCCGATATGCTTATCCACATAGATCGTGTCTTTCACCAAATGCAGGCGTCCCACATCCTGGCCAGATATGAATCCCTGTGTTACCTGACACCGTGTGTGCTTCACAGTTGCATTCAAACACGGATAAAACTCTTTGCTCCTCATTGCTTCAGTCCAGTCAGTATCCTCTTTGGCCCAGTTGAACCTCATCTTCCCTATCTTGTTGGTGAGGAGGGGTTTCTTTCTTGGCACTTTTACTAGGAGACCGGCTGAACACAGGCGAGACCGGATGGTGTGAGCGGTGACAGTGACCTCTGAAGTATCCTGCCGTGATCTGTAGACGACAACTGACGATTCTGGAGGCTCATGTTTGTCAGTTGCTGTGGAAGCTTTCTTCCTACCCCTTCGCTTCTACCACTCCACACAGCCAGTCTCTTTATATCTCTGCAATCAGCTGCTCACAGTAGACTGGTTAAGTGTAGTCTTTTAGCAAACTGCCTTTTTGAAAGTCCCTCTTTGCTCAAAGAAACAATGATTGTTTTTTTCCATGGAGTTAACTAACAACCGTTGGCCATGTTAGCATCTCACGCATGCTGTAGCAGATAGGCTTCTGAACTGACTCTCAATATGAACCTCTATTTATAGCAAACAAACACAACAAAGACGGCTGATACAATACCCAGACAATCTATAAAGTTTCTGATGTAATAATTATACAGTATTGCATCATCCATGAAACTGTTTTGTACTTACATGAATTAGGGTTTCAAAACAGACGATAATTCCAAAGTAAAGTGTGAAAAAATTAGGTGATGCAATAAACTTTTCCACAGTTGTAAACGTTTTTATTAGATTACATTACTGATATGAAAAATAATCACTAATATATAACTGATAATTGATTTTATATATATTAATTCAAAGTACTAACAATGCATTAGTTAGCATATAAAAAAGTAATATATGTAAGTAAATAAATTGGCTATTGGGTATAATTTGTAAATTAAACATATATTGGCTATTGGGTATAATTTGTAAATTAAACATATATTGGC
>NW_013675471.1:5325-9338 GCF_000517525.1 Limulus polyphemus
TTATTTGAGCTTTTAAAAATTAATGAAATAAATAGAACAAGATCACGTAAACTCACATCTACAGCAAGTATTCTAACCAAGTGTTTAACGCGAATGAAATGAAAGTAAAGATGTAAGAGACTGGAAACGAATGAGATTACTTGTTGGGATTCCTTAAACTAAACTTCTTTATGAGTGTGAGAAAGATGTAATATATTTCAAACGGCTACACTTAAATTATATTACTAGTTGACTTCATCCCGATTAACAAATAACAGAACATTATAAATCTATTGTGAACATCTGCAAAAGACTGGAATCCATGATCTCATATAGACCAAAACTTAACTTCATTATTTACCAAAATTAATACTTTTTCTAGGGAAAACCTGAGTCCCCCTCCTCTCCCCTATTGGCACAGCAGTATGTCTTGTGTGTTTGTAGTTAAACACAAAGCTACACAATGGGCTATCTGTACTCTTCCCACCACGGGTATCGAAACCCGGTTTGTAGCGTTGTAAGTTCGCAGACATTCCTCTGTGCCACTGGGGGGGGGGCTCAGTATGTCTACGGACTTATAACACTAGACCAGGGTTTCGATACCCGTGGTGAGAAGAGCACAAATAGCCCACTGTGTAGCTTTGTGTTTAACTACAAACACACAAAGAACCCGAGCCCTTGACCGTTGTCATAGTAACAAGCCTATACGATCACCTAAGTCTAATTATTAATTAATTAATTAATTTCATTTCTTCATCTATAAATTTAACGAAACTTATCAAAATAATTTCCACCGAATAAATCGTAAAACTACGCGAGGTTCATGTAAAAAAATTAAACAAACATTGATCACCAAACGTAAGGTATTGTAATGTTCAAAGTTCTTTCAAAAAATATAACTGTTGATTTTATCTTTGTTATCTATAAAGCTTAGTTCATCAGAAATATAAAAACCGTGTTCTTCAGAGGCTCTAAAATAAAATGTATTCTTTCTACTTTCTATTTTTGTTTATTTCTTCGTAACTTTAAACTTAAAAGACTGTTTACTTATTTTGTTAGATTTAACGACTTATCTTTTTGTAAGAGCACAAACTAAGGACGTAAATAATTCCTTCCTCAAACAAAATAAATTATTTTCGGCTTGACTAAGATAATAGTAAATAAGACAGTAGCACAGCAAAATGCTTTCTGTAAACTTTGAAGTGCTTATTTTTTGGAATAAGTAAAATGAAAACTTTAAACTAATGTTGAGATCGAGAAGAATTAGCCTCATTCAAGAAATAAATCCGAAGGGATTACGAAAAACAAACCAACAATGTTGTTTCTTTTCTTAGCAGTGAGTTGGACATTGTAAGGTTTAATAGTAGGCTTTAAGTCGATAGGTTAAACCCTAGGAACGATACCAGTCTTTTGATAATCAGAAAATAAAAACATATTGAACTTTATTCTTCAGTCTCCTTTTTTGTTCACATTTCCATTTCATCTGAAATACTGAATAAGATTATTGGTCTAAATGTTGAGACTTGAATCTTATTGGTCTAAATGTTGAGACTTGAACATACAGTTTAGGGCAACGAAGTGATACGATTGGCGAATGGGATTGAAACGGAATTAATTCTATGTTCATATAAAAACGTGATGAAAATTTTTTATTTACTTTCAGTTGTTAGCGATTTCTTCAAACGATCAATGAAGAAAATCCTCTAAACAAAGGAACAAAAAAAAAACTGTGGAAGACAATAGAAAAAATATAAGACCAACCTAAAGTCTTTCTTTGTAATAAAACAGAAACAAAACAACCTTAGAAGTTTTGTTAAATATATTTATTTTTAACATATAAATTTTCACATTAATTTGAATCGAATGTTGCTCCTGGGCAACATTGTTAAAATCATTATGATAGCACCACCTACTGGGGTGTTTATGAAAACGTCACACTTATGACGTAGTTTATTAAATAACTGGATATTTTATCAACGATTATTTATAACTGTTGAATACACTGTTTGAAGTGTCGACACTGTGTAATGATAAGATCATTACTCCATCTGAACATAGAGGGCGCTATTCATATGCGTAAAATATGGCGTGGTTCCAACCTAGTGTTGTAATAGTAAACCAACAGATATACATTAGTTGAATCCATATCGTACCAATGTGTATCTTACAGTTCTCGAAGTAACATACACATCTGTATTAATGAAACGGGCGTTGGCAATATTCGTAATTGATCGTGTCTCTTTGGAGAGTTTCGGTTTTCTATTTTGAACACTTCTATTATTAACAATCCCAGCTTTACGCACCATCCCTCCATAGAGCCCAAACTTCCATTTCTACATGTTTGTCATGCGGTATTTCAGTTATTCACACTACTACTACTGAGCATAGTACAACTGTTTAATTTTACAGGCTTTATACTGCTGTGGCATATTCTGATTTTTTGAATAACGACCTGGACAGCTGTAAGTCTATGGACTTAGAGCACTAAAATCCAGGATTCGATTTCCTGTGGTGGTCACAGCAGATAGCCCAATGCGGTTTTGCTCTAAAACAAATACACAACTGAATAACAACCCATCACAGCGTGAACCGTTGACATAATGCGGTTTTGCTCTAAAACAAATACACAACTGAATAACAACCCATCACAGCGTGAACCGTTGACATAATGCGGTTTTGCTCTAAAACAAATACACAACTGAATAACAACCCATCACAGTGTGAACCGTTGACATAATGCGGTTTTGCTCTAAAACAAATACACAACTGAATAACAACCCATCACAGCGTGAACCGTTGACATAATGGGGTTTTGCTCTAAAACAAATACACAACTGAATAACAACCCATCACAGCGTGAACCGTTGACATGGGGCTGTGATTTGATATAGTTAATTGTCTTATTACTAAAAGACGTGGAATTATCTTGCCTTTTATATCCCCTTTTCTCATTATGCCATGATTATTTCCAATAGTAAATGTATATATAATATACATATAGGTCATTTTCATTCCCTTAACTAACTATATTCAAATTGCACAGTAAAACTTATATTCGTACGTTTTCAGTATTATCACTTTAAGTTGATGGCCAGGTGGTTAGGGTACTCGACTCGCAATCTCAGGGTCGCGGGTTCGAATCCCCATCCCATCAAACATGCTCGACCTTTCAGCCGTGGGGGCGTTATAATGTGACGGTCACTCCCACTATTCGTTGGTGAAAGAGTAGCCCAAAGAGATGGCGGTGGGTGGTGATGACTAGTTGCCTTCCCTCTAGTCTTACACTGCTAAATTAGGGACGGCTAGCGCAGATAGCCCTCGTGTAGCTTTGCGCGAAATTCAAAACAAACACTTTAAGTTGTGTTATTTTATAATAAAGACATATGAGTATATTACCATGCTTTAAGCTAAGAAATAAATACGCCATATCAAGTAGTAACGATTGTTTTTATTTTAACCATAACAAAGTCATTGTTCTTTACTTCCATGAGTTCGTTCACTGCGAAACAAAAACTATTAACCTGCTTTCCGACTGATTCATTGAATGTGGTTTTACTGTAAGAAGATACAGTTGTTTGCATGCGTAAAGGGTTAAAAAACGGCGTTAAAAGCTTTATGCAAGACCTCCAATGAATAGGACTGATGTAAAATGTCATTCATCTTCTTCACTCATAGACGCCTAACGGCTGGTTTGTCGAATAAGCGCATTCATCCAAAGCCTTTCTATTTCCTTACTTAAATCCAAGTCGAGATACTTTAAACTAAGTACGTGAAAGTTATGTTTTAAATATATATATTTTTTTGGCCCGGCATGGCCAGGTGGTTAGGGCGCTCGACTCGTAATCTGAGGGTCGCGGGTTCGAATCCCCATCCCACCAAACATGCTCGCCCTTTCAGCCGTTATAATGTGACGGTCAATCCCACTATTCGTTGGTAAAAGAGTAGCCCAAGAGTTGGCGGTGGGTGGTGATGAATAACTGCCTTCCCTCTAGTCTTACACTGTATGGCTTCTGGTACTCCGTTGTGATCTACCA
>NW_013675471.1:10206-13888 GCF_000517525.1 Limulus polyphemus
AGTCTTATGGTCAACTTTGACTTGTTACCTAGAAGGTATTTGTTTTTATCTGTGCAGTCTTATGGTCAACTTTGACTTGTTACCTAGAAGGTATTTGTTTTTATCTGTGCAGTCTTATGGTCAACTTTGACTTGTTACCTCGAAGGTGTTTGTTTCTATCTGTGTACTTTGTACTTTGTACAGATTGACATTGTTTATGGTATTAGATACTTGTTTCAGATCTTAATACACACAGATGGACATTGTTTATGGTATTAGATACTTGTTTCAGATCTTAATACATACAGATTGACATTGTTTATGGTATTAGAAACTTGTTTCAGATCTTAATACACACAGATTGACATTGTTTATGGTATTAGATACTTGTTTCAGATCTTAATACATACAGATTGACATTGTTTATGGTATTAGAAACTTGTTTCAGATCTTAATACACACAGATTGACATTGTTTATGGTATTAGATACTTGTTTCAGATCTTAATACACACAGATTGATGTTGTTTATGGTATTAGATACTTGTTTCAGATCTTAATACATACAGATTGACATTGTTTATGGTATTAGAAACTTGTTTCAGATCTTAATACACACAGATTGACATGTTATTAGAAACTTGTTTCAGCTCTTAATACATACAGATTGACATTGTTTATGGTATTAGAAACTTGTTTCAGATCTTAATACACACAGATTGACATGTTATTAGAAACTTGTTTCAGCTCTTAATACATACAGATTGACATTAAATTATATTCTTTACGATAAGCATCGTCAATCTGTGTGTATTAGTATGTAGAGAAACTTCTAATACCATAAACAATGCCAATCTGTATGTATTAGTATGTAGAGCAACTTCTAATACCATAAACAATGCCAATCTGTGTGTATTAGTATGTAGAGCAGCTTCTAATACCATAAACAATGTCAATCTGTATGTATTAAGATCTGAAACAAGTTTCTAATAACATAAACAAGACCAGGTGGAAGGCAACTAGTCAACAGTGCCCACCGTCAACTCTTGGGCACCTCTTATTTGATCATATAGGGGGATTTATAGCACACCCAAAACCCTATAGTGCGGATCGTGGTTTTTTGTGGCAAAACGTGGTGAAGCATGAACCTTAAAATTCACAGTACGAGCACAGTAACCACTTGGGCACGCTTGTCCCAACACAATATTTATAAAAGGTCTAAAAGCGTTAGTGTGAGTAGAACGTTTAAAGCACTGGTATACGACTTTAAAAAAAAATTGTCTATTTTGTTTGCTGAAACTGTGCTATTTTTATTATTTATCACCTGATATAATGTTTTACTTGTATCAGTTCAAAATAAGAGAAGACTGTGCGCAGTTAGCCCCTGTGTTATTGTATGTAACGAACAAACAAACAAACGAATATTACATTTAAGCAGCAAAGGATTAGAAATATTTTAGTACATAGTTTTAAATAATATTTTTTAAGCATTGCAGCTGTCGTTTGTATCCCACTTATGTTTAGTTTTAATGCTACGAAGCTTCACTTTTGGTTATTATATCGATAATAGTCGTGGTGTACTTCATATATATATATATGTAATCTATTGATGTCAAAGATAATTGAAAATTCCCTGATATAAAAATCGGGGTAGGATATCGTGATGAGAATTGAAAAATAAATGATTCAATCTGTATATTTCTTTGTTACGAGGAGTCCTCCGGTTTGTTAGTGGAAAGGTTACGCTAAACCCCTGGATTAGTTTTCCCCGCTGTGGACAAAGTGCCGATAGCCCCTCATGTTAGAAGAAATAACAACAAAAACAGCTGTTATGTGAAAGTTAATGAGAAAATAAATATATTCAGTGTTGGATTTGGCATTAATGGTGTAATATAATTTTATTATATTAAATATACTAATTTTTTGTATGTTTTCAAACTCACGGATTATCTACAGATTGAACGTATCTACTTACACACACATATATATATATAATAGCTTTAAAATATTTGTTTTAATATTAGAAGTTAAACTTTAAAAACGTTAGGAAACAAGCCTACAATCACCCAAAGTTATAGAACAAAGTTAAACAAGAAGAAATACAAAATACTTGTATTTGCAATCATTATTTAACAATATCTTAAACCTTAAAATTGTATACCTCGACTGGTTTTACGACGAGGTAGAGGTCGTTTGAAATTCAGAAGACAGAACCTACGTACTCTAAATATTATGTGTTTCTACACATATTATAAATCCCTCGAGGCATTCTACCTTTCTTCTATAATCAAGTTTATTTTTAAGACGAGAAAGCTCCAGCTTTAGGTGTATTATTATTAGAGTCTTAGTACATAGAACTTGTGAATAAAATTTGACCCGCGTGCTTAAAAGTTTCAACACGTTTTATTTACTACGGTGTATTAGCATTGTCAAATAATCTAGCTGTTTTGAACGTAACATTCGCTCTCTCCATAAGAAAAAAAGTCAATATATAGAGGTATAATACTCTTACATAAGTCAAACTATTTGTACACATAAAAACTGGTCCTAAAATGTAAACAATTTGATGTAAATCAATTTGAATTCGATCTCAGTTGTATAAACGTTTGTTTTTTGTTAAGCACAAAGCTATACAATGGGATATCTGTGCTGTGCCCACCACGGGTATCGAAACCTGGGAGGTGGGAGCTTATATCAACGTTCAGCATAGAAAAGGGATGACTGTGTTATAAATCATGAATTCGGATACGAGTAGCTAAGGTTAATTGTGACATACTGTGAACTGTGATATACAGTTTGTTTGTGACATACTGTGAACTGTGATATACAGTTTGTTTGTGACATACTGTGAACTGTGATATACTGTTTGTCTGTGACATACTGTTAACTGTGATATACTGTTTGTTTGTGACATACTGTGAACTGTGATATACTGTTTGTCTGTGACATACTGTGAACTGTGATATACTGTTTGTCTGTGACATACTGTGAACTGTGATGTACTGTTTGTTTGTGACATACTGTGAACTGTGATACACTGGTTGTCTGTGACATACTGTGAACTGTGATACACTGTTTGTCTGTGACATACTGTAAACTGTGATATACTGCTTGTCTGTGACATACTGTGAACTGTGATACACTGTTTGTCTGTGACATACTGTGACTGTGATACACTGTTTGTCTGTGACATACTGTGAACTGTGATATATTGTTTGTCTGTGACATACTGTGAACTGTGATATACTGTTTGTAACATACTATGAACTGTGATATACTGTGAACTGTGATATACTGTTTGTCTGTGACATACTGTGAACTGTGATATACTGTGTGTTTGTGACATACTGTGAACTGTGATACACTGTTTGTCTGTGACATACTGTGAACTGTGATGTACTGTTTCTTTGTAACATACTGTGAACTGTGATATACTGTGAACTGTGATATACTGTTTGTCTGTGACATACTGTGAACTGTGATATACTGTTTGTCTGTGACATACTGTGAACTGTGATACACTGTTTGTCTGTGACATACTGTGAACTGTGATGTACTGTTTGTTTGTGACATACTGTGAACTGTGATACACTGTTTGTTTGTGACATACTGTGAACTGTGATACACTATTTGTCTGTGACATACTGTGAACTGTGATATATTGTTTGTCTGTGACATACTGTGAACTGTGATATACTGTTTGT
>NW_013675471.1:14888-17736 GCF_000517525.1 Limulus polyphemus
AACTGTGATACACTGATTATCTGTGACATACTGTGAACTGTGATATACTGTTTGTCTGTAACATACTGTGAACTGTGATATACTGTTTGTCTGTGACATACTGTGAACTGTGATATACTGTGTGTTTGTGACATACTGTGAACTGTGATATACTGTTTGTCTGTGAACATCTGTATTTGTTATTTTTATAAACTGCTAATTTCCAGATATACTTACAATCAATTGTTCTAAACGTAATCAACTCTTATACCTGAAAATTGCTTGAGTGTAAAATTATGAATATTAACTTCCAATCGGAGAAAACTACCTACATAGAGCAAAAGTAAAAATATGATTAGCTGTTAACGACATTTTCGGCCGTAAACCCAACAACATTTCGTGGGGTTTGCCCAGCTTAGAGAATATAAGTTGATTCTAAATCCATATATTAAGCTAACAATACAAAACAATCTCTATAACAAAATTATAATGATATGACTAAAATTAGATATTGGACATTCCAACCAATAAAGTTGATGATAGCAACAACAAAAAAATAATAGACTATTCGCTACTTATGGAACAAACACAAATACTAGGTGTTAGTTTCAAGTAATTGTGAAAGTCCGTTATATATATTTTTTCGTGTTCCATCAGGAGCAATAAAGAATCTATCTTTTTACCATAACCTTTTAATGTTACAGAAAATTGTCTAGGCTATGTTTACAAAACACAATGGGCGTTTTAATCTACGAGAACCAATATAATATATTTGGGAAAGTCTAGGTTTTGGTCGAAAGAGGGTAGAAAACTGAATTTGTATCAAGGTTACAAACAATTTGAAGGCAGACGAAGAGCTGCTACCACTTTGAAGCCTCAACTTTCATTAGGGTTTTTACAGAAGGTTTCTGAGACAGGTGTCAACATTTTGCAGGTTTAATAGTTGCAAGTTAGTATGTTTACAAGATTCACATGTAACACTGACACACTTACCCAGTTTCTGTATTACATGACACACTTACCCAGTTTCTGTATTACACGACACACTTACCCAGTTTCTGTATTACACGACACACTTACCCAGTTTCTGTATTACATGACACACTTACCCAGTTTCTGTATTACATGACACACTTACCCAGTTTCTGTATTACACGACACACTTACCCAGTTTCTGTATTACACGACACACTTACCCAGTTTCTGTATTACACGACACACTTACTCAGTTTCTGTATTACATGACACACCCAGTTTCTGTATTAGATGACACACTTACCTAGTTTATGTATTACACGACACACTTACCCAGTTTCTGTATTACATGACACACTTACCCAGTTTCTGTATTACACGACACACTTACCCAGATTATGTATTACATGACACACTTACTCAGTTTCTGTATTACATGACACACTTACCCAGTTTCTGTATTACACGACACACTTACCCAGTTTATGTATTACACGACACAGTTACTCAGTTTCTGTATTACATGACACACTTACCCAGTTTCTGTATTACACGACACACTTACTCAGTTTCTGTATTACATGACACACTTACCCAGTTTCTGTATTACATGACACACTTACTCAGTTTCTGTATTACATGACACACTTAGCCAGTTTCTGTATTACATGACACACTTATCCAGTTTCTGTATTACACGACACACTTAGTCAGGTTCTGTATTACACGACACACTTACCCAGTTTATGTATTACACGACACACTTACTCAGTTTCTGTATTACATGACACACCCAGTTTCTGTATTACACGACACACTTACTCAGTTTCTGTATTACATGACACACCCAGTTTCTGTATCACACGACACAGTTACCCAGTTTCTGTATTACATGACACACCCAGTTTCTGTATTACACGACACACTTACCCAGCTTCTGTATTACATGACACACCCAGTTTCTGTATTACATGCCGACACACTTACCCAGTTT
This sequence comes from Limulus polyphemus, assembly GCF_000517525.1. Taxonomy (NCBI): domain Eukaryota; kingdom Metazoa; phylum Arthropoda; class Merostomata; order Xiphosura; family Limulidae; genus Limulus; species Limulus polyphemus. The sequence goes on from NW_013675471.1 coordinate 16,837, forward strand.
CTGTATTACATGGAATACTGAAACACTTATGAGTTTACAGGCTGTTGTATTACATATCACACTGAAACACTTATGAGTTTACAGGCTGTTGTATTACATATCACACTGATGACTTTACAGGTTGTTGTATTACATATCATACTGATGACTTTACAGGCTGTTGTATTACATATCACACTGATGACTTTACAGGCTGTTGTATTACATATACTGATGACTTTACAGGTTGTTGTATTACATATCACACTAATGACTTAACAGGTTGTTGTATTACATATCACACTGATGACTTTACAGGTTGTTGTATTACATATCACAGTGATGAGTTTACAGGTTGTTGTATTACATATCATACTAATGAGTTTAGAGATTGCTGTGTTACATGAAATAATAACGAGCTTATAGGTTGATGTATTACCTGGCAGCTAACAGGTTTTGCGTGGTTGCTATGTGACATGTACACTTTAGGGATGGTTGGCATTTTTTTGTCATCGATTTAGAAAGAGAACAATGAAAGTTTACACTGATTTTAAACCACTGTAGACTAAATAGAGGACATTATTGAAGTGTTCTGTGGTGTTTGTACAACTAATAATAAACTAACCTGAAAAATAAGTGTTCTTGTAAACTTACATATTTATATTACATTATAATTTATGTATTTATCAAGCTGATTTGGGTTTTTTTTTAGTATGCCCCTGGTGGAATCAAATCATGTTAACGCTATATAGGCCCTGGCATGGCCAGGTGGTTAGGGAGCTCGACTCACAATCTGAGAGTCGCGGGTTCGAATCCCAGTCCCACCAAACATGCTCGCCCTTTCAGCCGTGGGGGGCGTTATAATGTGACGGTCAATCCCACTATTCGTTGGTAAAAGAGTAGCCCAAGAGTTGGCGGTGG
>NW_013675471.1:18725-21457 GCF_000517525.1 Limulus polyphemus
CAAACAAACAAACAAACAAACGCGATATAAAATAACCAAGCCCTCAATGTTTTTATTTTTAATGAAAACTACATATATATATGATAACTTCTTTTATATTTAATTGTCTATTTACAGAGAAGGTTTTAGCAGAAACGTTTGTTCTCAAGAATGTTTGGGGCGTTGTATGGTTTGTTGTTTTAATAGTGAATAACATTGGAGCTAAATAGCTGGGAAATTATTCAGTTGGTTTCTGAAATAACAGTTGTTACTTAATCTGCACAATATACTACCTGCACTGTGTTCGCCCCCGAGGTTCTAATCCTGAATTTTAGCATCAAGTATACTCCTGAACCACTGTGAGATTGCTACTCCGTCTATTAGAGGTTCTTAGGTAAGAATTTAACTGCAAATGACGTGCGTTAATTATAATCAAGGTCCACTTACCAAATACGCCTTTTAACCAGTTCCATTCGTATATAGTTTGTTTACCGGAATGCCTTCATTTTATTTCATAATTAATTGCGTAAATTATTCATGTAGGTATGTTCGGCTATCTTGTCGATTCGCGAACGTTAGAAGCTTCAAAAACAGTTCCCATAGTTACATCTTAAACAACTGACGTAATAATATAGAGAAACTTCTAATTGTTTTAGCTCAATATTACACGAACTAAACTAAGTTATTTTGGATAAAAGCGCTTAATTGACGTTCCATCACTTTGGAATAAAATGTGTAACTTTAGATCATTCGTTCACTGAACAATGTGGTCAAGATGTGTGATACAAAAACCTGGTTATCACATGCTCTATCTCGTTTCTTCATTCCATTGGGTGAACACACACACTTAACTTAAAAGCGTCCAAAAATTGTTTAAGCGATGGCACGTTTTCGTTTAAACTTTTCTGCATAAAAAATTAGATCAAATACGTGAGGGAGATTTTATTGATATTTCTTAGAACATCGTGGATTTAATTATGTCGTCCATATATCTAAAGCAAACGCTTTAAGTGAAAAAAAAATCAGATCTAAAGAGATAAAACATTACATACATTTCACAATGAGTTAAAGTGTAAACAACGAAGAATCGTAAGGAGTCCACTTGTTGGAAGAGTTAAAGCTTCTGACAAATACTTAACTGAAACAACACAGTAAGCAGTAAACTGTATGCGTCTTATTTTCGCATATATGCTTATTAAGACATATTGAATAATAAGAAAGAGTACGTAAAAAATATCTTAAGCAAATTCTACATGTTTCATGACATGCGATGATGACAAAACCTTGTCGAAACGTTGTTCATTTACTGTTATGTTAAACTTATATTAAAGTTTTTTCTTCATTACCCATTCAAGCCGTCTCCAAGCATTATTAGTCTCAAAGTGGGTTCCTCGTCATCGAATGTTAAAGTCAATCCCACCATTCGATTAGAGTAGCCCAAGAGTTAGCGGTGGAAGGTGTCGACTAGTTGCCTTAGAGTAGCCCAAGAGTTAGCGGTGGAAGGGTGTCGACTAGTTGCCTTAGAGTAGCCCAAGAGTTAGCGGTGGAAGGTGTCGACTAGTTGCCTTCTCTCTAGTCTATCACTGTTAAATTATGGACGGCTCGTGCAGATAACCCTCGAGTAGCTGTGCGTGAAATTCAAACCAAACAAACTATACAAGCAATGGTTGTCCAGTTATTTCAAATCTTTATGTTAATTTGACACCTTTGTTTTACTTTACAATAAGGATCAGACTAATTCCTTTTAACACATTCAAACAAACTTTTAACATTACGTTTTCTGTTGAATTTAAGAGTAATCTCAAAATTTTATTTCTAGACTCAGTAGTCAAACATAATACTTAAGGTTTTGATGTTACTTTTATAAACAGACATAAACTGGTCTTTATTATACCAATGAAAGTTTTATACCAGAATACTTTAAACAGGTGTTAAATACACGAACGCATGCAAATTGCAGTAACTGAAATTACTTTTAACGTGAGGTGTAAAATGTTAGTCAGATTCTTAGAAAGCATACAAACTGTAGTAACTTAACTTACTTTTAACGTGAGGTGTAAAATGTTAGTCAGATTCTTAGAAAGCATACAAACTGTAGTAACTTAACTTACTTTTAACGTGAGGTGTAAAATATTAGTCAGATTCTTAGAAAGCATACAAACTGTAGTAACTTAACTTACTTTTAACGTGAGATGTAAAATGTTAGTCAGATTCTTAGAAAGCATACAAACTGTAGTAACTTAACTTACTTTTAACGTGAGGTGTAAAATGTTAGTCAGATTGTTAAAAAATAATTTTTATTACGCGTATTGCAGAAGCTGTTAATAGAGAAACTAAATAATGATAATAAAATTTCTTCAACTCATAATCTTTTGATAAATATTAATTTCACTTACCTAGGTAGTAAATCATTGTCATTAGTGTCTAAATGTGTGAAGTTATCTGACAAGGCCTAACCTAATTTCACTTACCTAGGTAGTAAATCATTGTCATTAGGGTCTAAATGAGTGAAGTTATCTGACAAGGTCTAACCTAATTTCACTTACCTAGATAGTAAATCATTGTCATTAGTGTCTTAATGTGTGAAGTTATCTGACAAGGCCTAACCTAATTTCACTTACCTAGGTAGTAAATCATTGTCATTAGGGTCTAAATGAGTGAAGTTATCTGACAAGGTCTAACCTAATTTCACTTACCTAGGTAGTAAATCATTGTCATTAGGGTCTAAATGAGTGAAGTTATCTGACAAGGTC
>NW_013675471.1:22003-24542 GCF_000517525.1 Limulus polyphemus
AACATATGTCTAACAACATGATATACTGTTCAAGACAACATATGTCGAACAACATAACATTCTGTTCAAGGCAACATATGTCTAACAACATGATATACTGTTCAAGACAACATATGTCGAACAACATAACATTCTGTTCAAGGCAACATATGTCTAACAACATGATATACTGTTCAAGGCAACATATGTCGAACAACATGGCATTCTGTTCAAGGCAACATACGTCGAACAACATGACATTCTGTTCAAGGGAACATATGAAATATCATTAAGGTTCAGAGATGATCTGACCAGTAAGACTTTCAACCTGAAATAAACATCATGGATAATTTTTCCAACATGTTAATTACAATATATATCCCACGTGCCGTTACTATCGTGTTTTAGGTTTTAAATATATTACTGTATCTATTTATTTACTGTGGTCCGTAACTCATCTGCCTTGGGTATTAAATCAAATCAAGATAAAAAGAGTGAAAGAAACAAAACTACTGTAGTCTGTTATCTTTGTTCTTCATTATGCATGTTTATTACTCTTCTATAGAATTAAAAATAACAAACGTTTCGATTTATCCTGAATGTTATGCAGGTTCGAAGAAGTTCATTCACAAACTGCCCCCCAGTTATCTTTGTTCTTCATTATGCATGTTTATTACTCTTCTATAGAATTAAAAATAACAAACGTTTCGATTTATCCTGAATGTTATGCAGGTTCGAAGAAGTTCATTCACAAACTGCCCCCAAGTGGCACAGCGGTATGTCTGCGGACTTATAACGCTAGAATCCTGCTTTCGATACCCGTGGTGGGCAGAGAACAGATAGCCCAATGTGTAGCTTTGTGCTTAATTACAAACAAACATTCACAAACTTTTGATTTTAGAGCTCAAATTCCCCAATAAATGTAAACATTTTCAGTAACCCCAACCTTTGTCCAACAATAACATAAAAATGGTGCGAATGTACCCCCTTCTTTTTTTCAGTGACATGAATGTGAAGAGAACACTTAAGTGTTATCTCTTAAAAACTGAGGTCAGCCATGTTATCTTTTAGAAACGTAGGCTAGCCAACTTATCATTAGAAATGGCAGGTTAACCATATTATCTCTTAGAAACGGTTTCGGTGTTTCTAATTAACTACGCCCAACCAATTCTATAGGTTTTATTTTAGTACACACATCTGGTTCCTTAGGTTTCAATCTTTTTGTTTTACTACACCCAACTGATTCCTTGGAGTTAATTTTTCTGTTTTACTACGCCCAATCGGTTCCTTAGAGTTCACTGTTTCTGTTTTACTACGCCCAACTACTTCATTAGGTTTCAATACATCTGTTATAATACACCCAACTGATTCCAAAGAGTTCACTTTTCTGTTTTACTACGCCCAACCGCTTCCTTAGGTTTCACTGTTTCTGTTTTATTACACCAAATCGGTTCCTTAGAGTTCACTGTTTATGTCTTACTACGCCCAACCGGTTCCTTAGGTTTCACTGTTTCTGTTTTATTACACCAAATCGGCTCCTTAGTTTTCACTGTTTATGTCTTACTACGCCCAACCGGTTCCTTAGAGTTCACTGTTTCTGTTTTACTACGCCCAACTACTTCATTAGGTTTCAATACATCTGTTATAATACACCCAACTGATTCCTTAGAGTTCACTGTTTATGTCTTACTACGCCCAACCGGTTCCTTAGGTTTCACTGTTTCTGTTTTATTACACCAAATCGGCTCCTTAGTTTTCACTGTTTATGTCTTACTACACTCAACGGGTTCCTTAAGTTTCAATATATCTATTTTCCTATACTCAACCAATATTTTATTTCATTGCTCTCAGTTAATTCCTCGGTTGTCCTAATCTTTTCTTTACCCTAACAACAACAAGCCATTTTTTTCATTATCTTGTGCAACTTATTTCACCAATGAAATGAAGACTCCTGGTTAAATGGCTTTCGATATGATTAGAAAGTTACGTTTTCTGGCCATTATATTAGCGCCAGCTGTACTTTTCCAGTGCTAATATAGAGTTTCTGGATGACCAATGAAAGTATAAGGTGTACTTTAATATATATAGACACAGTTCTTCTGCTGTGCCTTTTAATTTTAAAAGATTTATTTGATTTCACTTTGTCTGTGAGTGCGCGCGGTCTTGGGTTTCAAGTCGCTTTATAAAGCTCGTGTGGATCAACATGCGAATGCACACGACGGAAATCTCACCACTTGACGCAGGGAATTTTAAACAGTCCGGAAATAAAAAAGTGTGTACGTGAATAGAATAATAATTATTTTATTTGAAAAGTTTTCAGATGTCCAAAAGGGATTTTGTATTCGCCATTTTAACTCATTGGTTTACCATATTGTTAATTTTTATTTTTTGAGTGCTAAGCTAAATTAACTGTGAAGAATCAGACCCAGGATTTTAGCGTTGCAAGTCCGCAAACTTACCGCTCACCCACCAGGTGACGGCTTATTATTAGAATTCTATATATTTTTTGTTTCAGAATGTTTGCGCAATGTTACACAAAAGGTCATCTGCGTATAACATT
>NW_013675472.1:0-3888 GCF_000517525.1 Limulus polyphemus
AACGTTGTACATTTGCTGTTGTATTAAAGTTTTTCTTCATTACCCATTCAAGCCGTCTCCAGCCATTATTAGTCTCAAAGTGGGTTCCTCGTCATCGAATTTGAAAACGTCTTATATATCTCAGAGATTGCGCTAGGAATGCAATGAAAAAATTGTCACCACTATTGCAATAATACATAAACTCAGCTGATGTTTCTACTCAAACAACCACCATAAGGTTGATATGAACAGCCGTTTTATGAGTTATACCCACTTCCTACTTTGATCCGTGCCCTTTTAACTTCGGCCCGTAAGACATTTCTGTGGCCAATGGCGTCAATTAATTAGTCACGTGAAACACTGTGGAAGGACGTTAAGAATTAAATGTTGAAAACGGGTAACAGAAAGTACTGTTACGTCTCCGTTTGTTAATTGATTTCCCGTAACTTCGTTCCGACGAAACTTTAGCGACACAAGTCCTTACTTAATAAAACTGGTTTATTCTTTCCGAATACAACTTTACCGATACACTTATTTTCAACAGTCGCGCTAAAACAACGAACGTGCTCAACTTCAACAATACTATCTGACTGCAGTTCAATTACTCACTACCTACACACATTATTGTCCTGTCATGTTGTCACCCTCTTATATATACCAGACTACCCTATATCTAGTAATCTCCCGACAATTCCCGAAGGTTCGAGAGAACGAGTCACGTGACCTCGCTGACTTATCACGCAGACTCCGTTAACACAAAAGGAAAAGCAAATTGAAAATTTTAGCCATGGTAGATCACTTACCTTTAAAGAATCCAAATTGAAAACTTTAGCAATAGTAGAAAACTCACTTTTAGAGGATCCTAATTTAAAAACTTTAGCCATAGTAGAGAACTCACCATTAGAGGATCAAAACTGAAAACTTTAGCTATAGTAGAGAACTCACTATTAGAGGATCCAAATTGAAAACTTTAGCTATAGTAGAAAACTCACTTTTGGAGGATCCTAATTTAAAAATTTTAGCCATAGTAGAGAACTCACCATTAGAAGATCCAAACTGAAAACTTTAGCTATAGTAGAGAACTCACTATTAGAGGATCCAAATTGAAAACTTTAGCCATAGTAGAGAACTCACCATTAGAGGATCCAAATTGAAAACTTTAGCATAGTAGAGAACTCACCATTAGAGGATCCAAATTGAAAACTTTAGCTATAGTAGAAAACTCACCATTAGAGGATCCAAACTGAAAACTTTAGCTATAGTAGAGAACTCACCATTAGAGGATCCAAACTGAAAACTTTAGCTATAGTAGAGAACTCACCATTAGAGGATCCAAATTGAAAACTTTAGCCACATTAGAATATTCACTTTTAGAAGAGCCAAATTATTGCCTTTGTTGGTACAAAGTTGAATTATAAGGCCCTCTGGTGGACACAAGTAACTATTATCCCTCTGGTTATTCAATATAAACTACTTTTACACGCCTATGACGTCAAAAAGTTGCGTAATCTCATGCCTTCTAAGTACACTCCCAACTGGATAACATTCTTTGATCTTCACTTTCCGATGACTCGTGTAGTCCAATCGTTAAAATTAATCATAGTGGAACATTTATCTTTAAATAAGCCGAAGTTGGAAACACTAGTCATAGGCATTACTTACATTTAGATAGACCAAAGTTGAAAACTCTGACCACACTATGGTCCTTTAGAGAATCAGAATTCTAACTTTATTTCTGTCATCTTTAGACAGTCAAAAGTTGAAAACTGCAACATAAATCGTTTGTTTTGTTCGCGCAAAGCTACAAGTGTGCTGTATGCGTTAGCCGTCCCTAATTTAGAAGTGATATACCAGGAAAGGCAGCTAGTTCGCACCATCTACCGCCAACTCTTGAGCTATTCTTTTACCAACTAAAATTGGGAATCACTCACACGTTATTCCATTTCCATGGCTGAAAGGGCGAGCATGTTCGGAGACGGGATTCAAACCTGCGACCTGCAGGTTGCGAGTCGAGCGTCTTATAATAGTCAAAACACCTTTCTGTAGGTTATAAAATTTAAAACTGGTTAATCCAAAACTGAGAAAACAACTTATACTTACCTAAAATTAGGGACGTAGCTAGAAAGCGGGAGGTTGATCGCAGCCCGAATATCCTAAAAAGTCCTGTATGTTATTATTATTATTTTTTTTTTTATAAACTTGACTTTCGTGTAAATGATTGAAATTCTTTGTTTGAAAGAAGAATGTCCACATTTCTTTTTGGAAAAGATCCCCCACACTCTGAAGTGCTTGCTACGCCATGCTATTTATGATTTAATATTCCAAATTCCATATCTGCATATATATCGTATTGTTGACAGTTTCAAACCTCAAAAGGTCTGTTCATACAAGTACTTCTGTATAAATGTCACCCATTTTTGTACATCTACCTATTTGTGAACCCACTTACCTACAAACCTTATCATGTGCATTTACTTTCCTGAGGATACGTTAACCCTAGCTTATGTATTTACTAGGGGTGTCGTGATACAGCGATACGTTACGAGTATCATAATCGTGAAGACGTGATACAATTGTATCGATACATCGTCCAATACGATACAAATTAACAATAACAAAATAGATATACAGATATTAACTTTTTGTTATTTTACTTCTCTTGCCAGCTGCCATTTAGTTGATCAAACCTGAGAATTTGAAAAGGCACTGTAAAGTGTGAAGCACTTAAATAAAACAATGTTAGTAATATAGATAATAAATTACAGAAGAGACTGTCAAACTTTGTAACAAACGTTGGTAAAACTTCTGTATCTAGATACATATCGTATTAGCCCTAATAGTTACTGTCCCATACATTAAGCCTTTTTTGTATACTTCCTTCCTAAACAGTAAACTTTAGCTTGTGTAATTATTTTCCTACGCATTTAGCCTAGCTTGTGTACTTACCTTGGGATAGTACAATTCGTATGAAAACCTCCCGTATTCAGATAGGAAACAAAATCGTGCGAGGAATATCCAGTTCTAAAATGAAAAATAAAACGAAATCTTACATAAAAAATATATCAGTTTTGTTCATCACTATCAAGTAATACTCAGCTATTTTACTTTCATTAAGTGTGATTTTTATAGTTACTACAAGATGAGATGCCCGTCTTTTATCGGGGTTATGAACTTAAAACAAATGTGTGGGCGGATGCTGTGATAAATAACACAAAAATCCTAACTTTCACACAATTTATTTATAATATAACATTATTACAGTATTCATTGTTACCACACCAAAGTTTTTGTATAAACTTTAACAACATGCACTGTGCGATAGTCAGGGTGGCTTTGTAGGTAGAGGATAAAGTAGTGGCGGTAAGGGTACTGTTGCTTGATACCCCCTGGAAAGCTCTAACAAATGTTTCATCTTGTACTATAACGTTCAGTTAGAGCAGGTTTTTGTTTATTTTGACAGATTTGCTCTAGTGTTCTTCGGGTTAAATTCTTAGAGCATTGGTCCAGTGAAATTTTCCTTCTTTTCCAGAATTATTTTTATATATTTTTGCTGACCTAAAGGACAAAGTGACGTTCGTAATGTAGATGCCCAATATACTCTCGTGTGACTTTAATATTCTTTTAAAGAATGGTTTTTTATGGAAACTTTTTCTCAATATTTTTCATTTCTGGTCATACCAGACTTGTTTATACTTGACATTTTGAATTTTATCGAACCCTTTATTATTGCGATTTATTATCCTTAAAAGTACCAACGAGATCCGATTCCATTAGTTTTTTATACTTTTTATTAGTCAAACTGTTTGTAGCGCCCCCAGTGTCACAGCGGCATGTCTCCGGACTTATAACGCTAGAACCGGGTTTCGATACCCGTGGTGGGCAGAGCACAGATAGCCCTTTGTGTGTAGC
>NW_013675472.1:4467-12009 GCF_000517525.1 Limulus polyphemus
CGTCTCCAGCCATTATATAAGACGTTTTGTGTGCCCTCCCCCCCACACTGCATGTATGTTGTGTTATAGAAAATTTAATCAAGTGTTTTGTACGGACGTGGCGCCATCTATGAATGTAGTTAACGTTAACTTACGTCAAAGATAATAAATGCTCAATAACAGCAATAGTGGGGTGGAGGGGGTTGTGAACTCCCCATCAACACGCCTTTTGTTCCAAACTATCATCATTCAATGTTTGGTTGAGATTGGCCCAGCGACCTAGGAGAGTTAGATAACGAACAGACAGATACAGACGTATTGGGTTATGATGCTTTAGTATATTGTTTAGTTTCACATTATTGATTGTATGCAAAAATACTTTACACAGTTCACTTTGTAAAATAAAATATGTATTTCATAAATTCATTTTATTAAGATAAGAGAACGAATTATTCTTTTCTCGCCTCTCCTGTTTTCTTTTACATTTTCTTCTATACTGAGTATACGTAGGAAATAATAATTTTTATGCACTTTGTACGTCTGAATTTTTATTACATTTTATACGTTTGAGCTTTATCATATTTTTCGGAAAGAATCTGGTTTGATATTTTAAAACCTCCCAGGAAAGAGACAGCATTTTTTATCCCCTCTCGTTGTACCAGAGCGCCATCTGGAGACTAGCAGTTTAACACTCAGAGTAATTAGTGTCGACCACTCAGGTGCTGTACACTTCAGAATGATATTCTCTATTTTGCGTCTTAGACTAACGATAGAAACATGAACTGTACTTGATACTAAAATTGCCACGTTGTCCATACTAAATGTAAACTACCTGTATTCAAGCCCCATACATCATCAAAATTTGTACTGATGAAACAATTAGAAAAACATACATGCATGTAGAACATGTAACTAAACATGATAAAGAATGAGGATAGAAATATTGTCATGGTTGAAATGATAGACAAAATGAAAAACAACCAACATTCAAGCAATATAATAGTAAAGTGTATGATACAATTTGTATTTTAATATCGTCCTCAAACAATATAACACAATTCCTGTTGTAATAATGCTCTCAAACAATAAAACTAAAGTATCTAACACAATTCTTGTTGGACGAAGGAATGGTTAATAAACTATTTAAATTTGCTGATGATATTAATGTCTTGGATGTTGCTGACTGTGAGGAGGATGCTGATTTACAAAAGGATTTAAACCATTTAATGAGTTGGGCGAATAAATGGTTTTAATTATAATAAATGCAAGACAATGCATGTGGATTATCATAATTTGAATTATAAGTATAATTTGGATGGTAATAACCTTAACAGTGTTATGGAAGAAAAGGATCCTGGTGTAGTGGCCGATCAGTCTCTCAAGCCATCTAATGAGCGTGCTGTTGCTAGTGGTAGATAGGAGTTTAGGTTGATCTAAAGAAATACTGAACACAAGCCTAAAGAGGTTATAATTTCATTGTACAGGTCACTGGTTAGGCCACAATTGGAGTATTGTGTTCAGTCATGGGCTCTTTACCTTAAAAAAGGCATTGAATTGTTGGGAAGGGTTCAGAGAAGAGCTACTAGGAAAGATTAAGATCTCTGAAAGTTACTAGAATGGTGCCTGGGATGGAGGGGTTTGTCATAAGAGAAGAGATTAAGATCTCTGAAATTGTTATATCTTGGAAAAGAAGATTTAGATGGGATCTGACTGAGGTATTTACATTTTTAAAAGGAATTGATAGTGTTGATGCATCATCTTTTTTTCATACTTAAAGGTGAGAATGGTAGAACTAGGGGACATAAATATAAATTTTGGTAGGGTAGGAGTCATCTTCAGCTAAGAGTTCTATTTTTCTAACAGGGTAGTTGGTCTTTGGAATGGGTTGCCTTTGGATGTTGTAGAGGCAGAAAATTTAAGTGAGCTTATTGGAAGGCTTGACAAATATATAAATAATAAGGGTTGGCTTTGAAAACTTTTTTGTAGTTTTAGTTTAGTTTAGTGGATTGGACAGCCTAGATGGGCCAATAGGTTCCTTGTTGTCCCTAAATATAATTTATGTTAATAATGTCCTCAATCAACAACACTAAAATATCTAATACATTTCCTATTGTTATTATTTCTCACGGACGTTTGAGTACGTTATATTAAGACGATTTTCAATATTTAAATCACCAAATTGCGTGACAACTACAGCAGATATAATGTCGCGAAGGAACAGAATGTGTCAAAGTACATTTGACAAGTAGTGCGATGACATCGAAAACTGTGAAGACATCAAATATTCATACACCCATATCATAAAGATGTGTTCATATCAGGGATTTAAAATTTCGAAGACGTAAATATCCTTTATACCTAATGGCGTTGGAAAATAAAATAATATGGATCAACTTGGCTCACTAGGACCATCCAGAAATATAGTTGTAATAAGTCGTACCACAGCTGTGGTAAACAAAGTGTGACGTCTTGTAGCACGTGATAATTCACAAAGACTAGAGGCAACAATATGCAGAATAATCAAGAAGGATCTCCGCCTTGAAAATCAACTAAACACATCCGTTCCACCGACCCATACCTCAAGCAGCTAGAAGATTAAATGGATATTCATGAAATTCCATACGAAGTAATGCCATTCACGTCGTCGGTTGCACTGCCTGTATTTTCTGTGCTGTCAGACTGTTGAAAACGTCGTCCTCGTACTTTAGCTGGATTATAGAAATCACTCAACATACAGAAGTGGTGTGATTTGAGCATGACAGCCTTACATATGCTGCAAGGCTATCGTCAAAAAAAAAGAGCATGACCGGACGTAGTGACATGAACTATAACGAGGCTCCGAAATCGTTTTAATGTAATCAGACTCTGTATATATTAACCATTCATATTTTTGCCTGATCTTACTGTTTTCTTTCTCCACTATAAATAACTTTTTCACCCACATAGTATATTAACATTCATATTTTATTCTGATTTTACTCTCTCCCTATGTACGTTCACCCACTACGCTCTCGTTCTCTCTTCAAACACATTCATTTCAATTTTATTTGAATCTGTAATTATTACTACTTATTTTCAACACTGTTAGCGTTTGTTATTGTTCGTTACAGAGCATCCCTGCCCGATTTTTATGACTATGCCTCAATAGGTTTATATTACCAATTAAAAAATTGTAAACTATTTTGGTGTGTTTTTCCCTTTTACACAACATATCCTATACATTCTTATAGCTAATTAGCTACTAAGAAAGCGTCATATAGTTACACTGTGCCTTATTCTTCTATTTGTCGGTCTGGCACTTATTCTAATCTCCAGTCGTTTATTCGATTCGTACTTTTTAAATAGCAGTACTTACCTCTGACGACTCTAGTTCACCCGACACAACTCTGCCTTCTACATAAGAAGAATTCCACAGAAGACAACAGATATGGAAAAACAGCATTAACCGAGAACTAAAGTACAAATAGGCGCGCGCCATCATCACGGAAATCGCTACTGCGTGCGACGATTTCTCGGAAGGTGGCCGCTTCGTTTCCATGACAACGCAAGTCACAACAAACACGCGTTACATTCTTTGAAGTTTTCCTAATTGTTGGTTACAGTTTAAAATCTTGACGCCTTGAATACGGGCGAAAAAAAAAAAGGCAAATTCAAGTAAAACAAAAGTCATGCGTCGTCATGCAACTCGGGGTATACTTTCATCGTCATCTCATAAAAGTATGATAGAGCACTGCGTCGTCAAACAACTCGGGGTATACTTTAATCGTCATCTCACCAAGCATTCCTATTCCCGTTACACGTTTCTCATATTCAACCGAAAGTTGAATTTCACCTTATTTTTTAGTTATTTCCAAAGGCAGTTTTATTGTTACTTTGAACATATGAAAAGTTACAGTGACTTTTAACAATTAACAGACCTTCAAGAATCTGGAAAATGGAAGTCCTGTTGGGGCATTCAGTCATCTATAAAGCTGGGAGGGGACTTGAGCTGGACTTTCTGAAATAATATTATCTGTAATGTTGGGAGAAGAGTCAAGGTCCTAACGTAGCATTAGAAAATAGTATTATACCTAAAATTGGGAAGGAGTGGGAGTTTAAATCCTCATGCAGCTCAACTGCATGTGACAAAATAAGGAGTTACCAGTTACAAAATAAACTACAAAATCATGTTACCGTAACAGTTCCCATGAAGCTATCAATGGCAAAGTGAATTATAAAATCAGGAGTTACTGTAGCAGTCATCATCAAGCTGCCAATTACAAAATCAGGAGTTACTCTAACAGTTATCATGAAGCCATGAGTGACAAAGTCAATTACAAAATCAGGAGTTACTCTAACAGTTATCATGAAGCCATGAGTGACAAAGTGAATTACAAAATCAGGAGTTACTCTAACAGTTATCATGAAGCCATGAGTGACAAAGTCAATTACAAAATCAGGAGTTACTGTAACCATTCTCATGAAGCCATCAGTTACAAAATAAATTACAAAATCAGGAGTTACTCTACCAGTTCTCATACAGCTACCAGTGACAATATGATTTATAAAATCAGGAGTTAATATAGAGAATACGATCTCTTGAAAATGTGATTTTAATATATGTTTTACCTTTAGTCCAGTGAGAAAATAACTTCGATAGATGTAGCTCCATAGTAGAAAGGAATGATCACACACTGAGGTTTATGAGGAGACTACATGTGACAGGGGCTTCAAGCCCATATAAAGGCATTTGATTCCCAAGTCTAATAAACCAAAAAATAAAAACCTGAAGAAGACCCTGTGCAATGACACTGATAATACATCTGTAAAGAAAAAACTTAACTCTGCAAAACATACACACCTTCCGGAAAAAAAAAAGAAGGGAGAACGAATAACTAGTATTACTTAAGACTATTTCCTACACCACAAAATCTATTACCCAACCACAGCACGTAGAAATAAAAAACTAAGCATGAAATTTCCATTTTATTATATTACACATAGGTGCAACTACCCATGTTACTGGTTGGATCAAGCCCCCTCCCCCCCAAAAGACGGTTATCACGTGTTTAAAATTTACAGGTAGCCATGCCTTCAACAAAGTTCAATTTGAACAAAACAGTTTGATTACGAACCAAAAGACACAAAGAAGACATCTGAAATATTGATTTATTGTTCAATAAGCACAATATATAGTGTACAGATTTACTGACTTTAGTGTATTTTTATTAAAAACAGAATACCTGGACAACCTTTTACAATAATACTCTGGATTATATACATTTATGTAGTTGTATACTGTTTTTTTTTTCACTTTCATAAAGATCCTAAATTCATAAGACAATAAAATGAAAACACCTTCTAACTACAAGAAATTCATGAAGTAGGAAACCTTTACAACTATTTTCATAAAATATTGAAGATTTTCAGCTAACCCAGTATCTGATTAACACTTATTAATTCATATCTTAAAATCTAATACTTTACACAAACACACATAAATATTTAAATCTTCAAAGCAATAGAACGTTAAATCAATCTGTTCTATCTACTATATGTTTTTCAATCAAGAATTAATCAACACAACCACACACTCAATTAGCCCTATTGATACAAGTTACTTAACATAATGAGACCATTTGTGAAAGGCAAGAATTAGATGTAACACTCATTTTTTCAGTTTTATAATCAATTATACATTGAAGAAAATTTGCCAATAAAATGTAAGAACACCGGTTGCAAAATATATTTCAAATACTTTTGTTAATTTCACTCAAACACTTTTTTCATAACTTCATTGACAGCATCATCTTCACACGCAGACCAGTATCACAGAGGATAAGATTCATTACTTATGAAATACAACTGTTAAATATCCACATCTTTATATTGCTGAACTGTATAAGCAGTCACTGGCATGTAGCAATATCTCTCCCATAAGAAAAGTTGGAAAGAAATGCAAAACGTATCACTTATCAAAAAAAAGTACCCTTTCACTAAAAGAATATTTCTTTTGACAGTAAACAATAGGCCAAGTTAAAAAAAAAGATTTTAATAATGAGGATTTTTATTTAAAATAATTTTTTTTGATATTATTAAAAAATAAATGTTTTCGTTCTCAGATTCCATACCTAAATGCAGTTATTTAAGGTTTAGAAGGTTTCTTATAAAGCAGCAGCTATAGGGCTAACTAAGTTATTTTTAAAGTTATGTTCCATGATTGTTAACAGATTTTTGAAGAAACCCCACAACTGATAAATGCCTTTTAAAAAGTAATTTTGGATTAATTTCATGTTGTTGTTTTTTTTTGACAATATTAAATATTCTTCTAAAAGATATCAGGAAATAAATGATTAAGATGAATGGTTCTATTATCTTTATATGAGGTCATTAAATGTGTTTTGTACACTATCATAAAGAAGATAAATTCTTTTAAATACACTTGTTTGAAGTAGCTAATATTTTTGAAAAATAAATCTTCTGAGAAACAACTTCAGAAAGCTGAACTATGATTTCTATTTTCAAGTATTGTAAGACAGCTAATGGCTTTTAAACATGAGATGATTTTAACCAACAGTTTGGGATAGCTAAATTATTTCAGATACAGTAAATAATATTTTTTTGGAACTAACTTGGAGAAAGCACTTCCAACAATGGTGACTAAAGCTCGACATTTACGTTCAGCAGCTGCATATTAAAGTTGGAATACAGCCTAAACAAAAAGGTTAAACTGTGAGAATATTAAACTGATATGTTCTGAAAGTGCAAATACAGTAACTTTAACATCTCTTCAGGCATAAAATTACATTATTCGTGGTTCCTCTTCATGCAATTACAAGAGGTTCATCATCAGAGAAGCCTCGTATCATTGGTGAATCTTCTTCTTCATCTAAGTGAAGAGAGTAAATTCAATTTTAGTTAGGAAGAGAAAACACTATGTTAATTGCTTCACTAATTCTGAAAATGCTATATATAAAATTTATCTTTCAAAACCTGTACATAAAAGTTGTCATTTAATATAGTCAAAGTTCTCACATTCAAACACCATGATGAATTATCAGTAATGTCATTTAAAATTATGATGTAGTTAATAATAAAACGAAACTGTAAATAATGTCCATGCTAAAACTATGCTGAATTTAATGTCTACGTCAAAATTATGCTACAATTAATGTAATGTCTATTCTAAAATTATGTTTCAGTTAATGCCCATCCTAAAACTAACCTGCTTTTAAATTCCATCTAAAAACAGAAAAATAAGTTAATTATATTTCACATTTATTTACCGATCTATTGATTTTTACTTTTTACATTTGTAGTGCTGTTAAACAATTGATAAGTAGAAGCTACTACAATAATATAGACATTAGATCACCTCTAAATGTACTGCTGTTAGGTCACTAATAACTAGAAGCTGCTACAATATTGTACACATTAGATAACCTCTAAATGTACTGCTGTTAGATCACTAATAACTAGAAGCTGCTACAATAATATAGACATTAGATCACCTCTAAATGTACTGCTGTTAGATCACTAATAACTAGAAGCTGCTACAATAATATAGACATTAGATCACCTCTA
>NW_013675472.1:12985-16585 GCF_000517525.1 Limulus polyphemus
TATGGACATTAGATCACCTCCAAATGTACTGCTGTTAGATCACTAATAACTAGAAGCTGCTACAATATTGTACACATTAGATCACCTCTAAATGTACTGCTGTTAGATCACTAATAACTAGAAACTGCTACAATATTGTACACATTAGATCACCTCTAATTTCTCTCTTAAGGAAGCTCTTAATATTAACTGTCACTGTATACAACTCTCGTATTATCACAGTTATTAATTTGAACAGAGCAATGAATTTAATCTCAACCATATTTTACATTTTTGGCTAAATACAATAAATACTTACCAAGACTAACATCGCCTTTGTAGCATAAAAGTAAAAAATGTAATATTTTAGAATCATATATTAAACATTTCATATGTAATTAACGAACAAGAAAATAAACTAACTGAATACATATAGAAAGTAAAATGGCTAAACTAGTTTTACTTCAGCTGGGTTGGTGTTTAACGATTTTTTACTGGAGTCATGTAAATAGCTTTAAATATTATCAGCTTAAACAATCACCTAAGTTTAGTTACTAGTTATGGTATTACTAGCTATCATTTAGATTACATACTGTATTTGGCTTCTAATGGGGAAAAGAAGGTGTAGGTGAGATCTCACGACATACAGTCCTTCTTTTATTAGTCTGAAGTGCTTCAGTTAATACAACTTGTATCTTTCAAGTCAGCTGTAAACCATTAATGGTTGTACTGTTTTGTACCTCACATGATACACTGTAGAATTATTATTTCAGTTGTTGGTTTCAATTGTCTGTATTTGAGAATACAGTTATTTCTCAATAAAGGTGAAATGTATGGTTACCATAACAACCAAGTTTTTCTTGTTCTTTGCTACTGATTGGTGTAAAAAATAACACAAACTGAAAACTCTGATGGTGATTTTCTTAAATATTCTCCAAAGTTTACATATTTCGGAAACTAAAAGCTTAACTGATTTGCTACTGGCCTAAAGTCACAGAGTATAAAAATGTAAAATTAAAGAAAATGATTGACAGCACTCACATATTAAAGTCATAAAACATGTTTGTTACCTGAATAAGACAGAATCTTCTAACACTCAAACTGTAAATGTATCAGCAAGTGAATTAAATAAAATAAAACTTCTCATGAATTTTTGAAATATATACTTCAGATTTAACAGAGCAAAGTCATATTGGGATATCTGATGTGTCCACTGTGGGTAACTGAACCACAGGCGATGACAGAGTGTGTGTGTTTTGTTATAGGAAAGCCACATCAAACAGCATTACTTTATACTAATATTATCACAAGAAATATACCAACCTAATTCATCACCAGTAGAGAAGGTTGTAGCTCCAGATCGAGTGTCATAATGGCTGTTAGCAAACGACAAGAAGCTCCGCTGTATGCGACGGTGTCGAATTATAAAACAGACTAGAGCTGAAGATAAAGCTATAATGACGATCACAATGGGAACAATGATGCTCACCAGGTTAGATTCCGTCAGCACCACAGAATGAGCATAATGTGTTGCTGTTATAAAAAAAAAGTTGCTCAACATTATGAAACAGAAGAGCTTCTGTAACCAATACTTCAAATTTATAGCTCATCTTACACAAATGGTAATGTATTTCTGTAATTACTACCCACATTTATACACAACACCAACCAACAACATGTACAATATCTGAATTCAGTAAAAACGTAGGATTTGTTTTAATTTCTGTATCTATTAGCTAGCCCAATTTTTTATGTGTGTGATCCCCAGCAAGGTAAGACATACCTGTATAAGGACTTCCTTCACTGGCCACATCCGTGAGACTGCTAGAATAGCCATGTTCTTCCTGTACACTTACAGCAACATAACATAGGGGTTTATCTTCTGTCAAGTGAATAGGGACTGGAAAGTCATACACCATACTTTTGTAACTTGAGGTGATTGTTCGATTTGGCTGAACTAATTTAGTCGCATTCTTCAGATCTTCCCGTGTACTGACCCACAAGACATAGGAGAAACTGAAAAATAAACAAAAACACTTTTAGGAATCTAAAACTATCTGTAAAAGCTCTCTAAATAACACTGTTAAGGATCTGACAGTCTTAGAGATTTTACAATAATTCAAAAGTACTCCATTTATTAAGACTCCTACCTTTAACTCAAAAATGATCCTTTTACAATACAGGATTAATTCCTCACTCAAAAAATGTTACTGTAAACAAAACAATGAACAAATATACACCACACAGACTAGAATTTTCTATTAACAAATGCTAAACAACTTCAAGTATCATTCTGTAATGGAGAATTAATTTCTTACAGGCCCTTTTTAAAATGTTTTCTGTAGGAGTCAAACTACTTAAATCTGTTCTGCAGACATTAATTAATAGAAAATTGTGTTTTTTGCATAGCTTATATATGTTCATTGTGTTATTTGTGTTAACATCTGTTGAGTGAGTTGTATGTAAACCACACTGAACAAGAAATATCAGAAAACAACAACAGGAAACAACTATATAAACATAAAAATTGACAGCTAACTTATCTATATGTCAGTTTCAAAATGCATTATTTGCAATTATCACTGGAATATCCAAAACTCGTCAACAAGGAGACAATATAAATGTTATAATATTTTTTGTGTTAGAAAAACATCTCATGTAAGAAAATATAAACAATTGATAAAAAATACAAGTTCTATTTAAAAAAAATCTGGTAAAAAATAATAAATCATTGACTTTTTTGAAAACCATTTATTCTTTGTAAACAGATCAAAATTCAACCTTATCTCATCCCCTAACAAAAACTTCTGTTTATCCTAGAAAGATTAGGTCTTTGTTAACGAAGGAGTAAGGGTACCAGAACTACAGAGGTAGGTTTATTGTATACTAGCTGAGTTACCCGGCAAATTTAGATTTGAAATGTATAGATCAGTATTTTTTCAGCAAATTATTCAGAAAGTAGACAAACGCTGTGATGCAAGAAATAAAAAAGCATTTAATTAAACAAAGCTTTATTTGAAATTAGATTGTGTTTGAGCTTGTCTTGTTCTTTGAGCCTGAAGTCATAAATCATGTTGCTCCTCTGTTTCTTGCTCTCTGTAAGTTATTTGTCTTAATTTTTGTGCTTGAAGTCTGGTTTGATAATGTTCAGAAGTTTCTTGTTGCCTATGTCCAGCATGCCTTGATGATTCTGATTGAACTCTGGCTTTGTGCTGTTCAACAGTTTCTTGCTGTCTTTGATTAGCCTGCCTTTTAGCTTGAGCTCAAAGTCTAACTCTACGTTGTTCCAAAGTCTCTTCCTGTGTTTGAGCAGCCTGTCTTGCAGCTTGAAGTCTTTGATTGCATTCTTTTAACGGCAGAAGACTTTCCATAGAAAGGGTGTTTCTTGGGAGGCATAATCACCTGTATCACTAATCAATAATTTGCAATTCACAAAGTTACTAAATCACTTATGAAACCACTTAGCACTATTTAAAGAAAACTGTTTTTGGAAATACTGAATTGACAGCAAGGTGATCTGAGTGTCTCCCGCCATAACGCTTTCTATGTGCAAAACGCGCTTATGTTTGTATGTTTATCACAAAAAAAAAATGGCGCAATAATCATTAATTGTCACTTTCG
>NW_013675472.1:17372-21721 GCF_000517525.1 Limulus polyphemus
GGTTTTCTATAGTGAACAAAATAAACAAACTTCCTCTTTTATATGTATAGATTATTATAAGATTGTATGTTATTTAGAACTATAAAAAAGGGTAGAGGTTGGTGATATTTTTATGACCTAAATCGAGAGTGGTTGATATCATATTTCCATTTTATGTCTTTAGGGGTAACTATCACGCCTACAACTGGCTACAGACGGTGAGTGGTAGTGGGTTTTAGCACCCAGCTCCTAACCCCTTATAGAATCTGTAACTTGTTTTCTAGTTTTGCATCTGTTGTATTGATCAGGTTTGATAGACAGAATATCCACAATGTTTTTGGGTGCTATGGCCACAGAAATTTTCACTTTAAAATGATACAAAAGTATAAATGGTATAATTTTACACTGTTTTGATGGTTTGATCATGTATTTGTTGGTACTTACATCTATAATTAAAATGTTGTGTATTTACATAATATACATGGCTATAATATAAAAAAGGTGGAACTATGGCAGCATATAAGGCTATAACGTGCGAGACAGAAGCAACTACAGAAGGTGGCTGTACATGACTATCATGGGAGAGTTTTGAAGGTTGGTGTATACAACTATGGAAAGTGGTTGTAAATTACTATGGTATGTAAGTCTGGTGAGCCTGAATACAGATATAACTATGGAGTTGGGTGTATACAACTATGGAAAGTGGTTGTAAATTACTATGGTATGTAAGTCTGGTGAGCCTGAATACAGATATAACTATGGAGTTGGGTGTATACAACTATGGAAAGTGGTTGTAAATTACTATGGTATGTAAGTCTGGTGAGCCTGAATACAGATATAACTATGGAGTTGGGTGTATACAACTATGGAAAGTGGTTGTAAATTAGTATAGTATGTAAATCTGTATTCAGGCTCACCAGACATAACTATGGAGTTGGGTGTATACAACTATGGAAAGTGGTTGTAAGTTAGTATAGTATGCAAGTCTGGTGAGCCTGAATACAGATATAACTATGGAGTTGGGTGTATACAACTATGGAAAGTGGTTGTAAATTAGTATAGTATGCAAGTCTGGTGAGTCTGAATACATATATAACTATGGAGTTGGGTGTATCTGACAGCAACATGAGAGATAGATGTAACTATGGAGTTGGGTGCAGCTATGAAAGCTTAGTGTATCTAATGTGGGAGATAAGTGTAAACTTTATAGTGACATGGGAGATAGAAGTAACTACAGAGGATGTGTGTACCTGAATGTAATGTGAACAACAGGTGTAACTATAAAAAGCTGACTGTAACAGTCAAAATGATCATACAAAATTCAGTAATAAAAATCTTCAACAAGTCTGCTAATGACATATGTCAGAGGATGAAGTAGCAAGCAGGACTCTTTCATGTTGTCTATCTATGAAATATTTAATAGGAGAATCTGATAAGTTTTCAGTTATTCTAAACTTACCAAATATAGTTTTCAAGGAAGAAAACAACAAAACAAAATACTGAGGCCTTTGTACAAAACAGCAGACTTTAACTATGTACAGCAGAGTGAACTTAGAAGGAAAAACAAAACAAATGTGTTTCATGCAAAAAGATCTAACTTACCTATGACCATAAAGTTGAACTGGCCAAACTGGGTCTTCCCAACGAGCATGAAGCTCTCTGTTTGTCCCTAAGGTTAAAAGAAAGCGAGTAGGTGCTGGTATAGGTGGTGCCTCGTACCTGACAAAAGCAGTTGGACGAGAATTGGCATGATTTGTCTGAACCTGAATAACGTAGATTCCTCCACAATGAATGGTCAGGTTGAAAGATATGATGTTGTTTGTTTGGTTGGCAATTCTAAACCACTTTACTTTGTTGAGTGTCTTTTCTTTCACCATTACCTGTTAGAGATAATCTCTAGAATAAGCTTTGTTTATACTTAACTTTGTTTAATGCAAAATGGAGTTACTTACAAGACGTTTTAATTACATTAAATTTTGTTTAGTTTAGTGACACTTATATGACAAGAGCATGAGGAGAGGCCACTGAAGCCATCTTTCCTAACACCTGAAACTATTTTCCAAATCACACTGCATTTCTAAGGATGAAAATCTGTAGCATCTTGTAAGACCTACAAACCATACCATGCTTAACTGTTACAAAAATTCTTTTCATCTGAAAGATTTATAAAAATGTGACATCTTACTTACTCTTGAATATTTATATATATATATATACAGAAGAATTTCATTGCTAAAGCATGCCATCTATAAGTAAACAACTTCTGTAAAAATATATTCAAATCCTCTAAAGTTTCTAAATCCAAGTTTAATCAAAGGTTCAATAATTTGGCAAATTTTAAAACCAGAATAAGTAAATCTTTGGATCATTTACAAAATAAAGAAGTATTATGAGATATAAATATATATTTTGAGGTCTCACGTTATATCCAATTTCTTGATCAAGTTCTCGACAAGATGCCTCCCACTGCACCCTAACAACATTACTGTCTTTACTGTAAAGTGTGACGACAAGAGCTTTTGGAGGAGCAAGGTGATCAAACTCAGTAGTAATATGCCGAATACCATGTGATGGTCCAATGCCATAAGGTCCAATGATTCGGACATCAACAGAGTATAACTGACAGGCTTCAAGATTTGAAATCTCAAACCTGGTTTTTGTAGTATTTCCAAATAATTCTGAAAAGATTTAATAAATAAGAATACCCAATAAATTGGTTAGTAATATAAAGAAAGTAGTAAAAATAATATTTGCTTCAAGCTGAACAAAATAACTATTAGTAGGGATAAACAGAGAAAACAACAACTAATAACCTGCTGCTGGCTACACAAGTTCCACTTGATACATAACAATCTAATACATCTTAACTTGACAGAATACTACTGGTGTATATGACTTCCACTTGAAAGGAATAACCAACAGATTTTTGTATGTAGATGAATAAGTTAATTTCCTATCTCTATCCACGACAAATATATTTCTAACATTTTTAACCCTTTGGTTACCAGTCCTTATATCACGAGGACATAATGTAACTCTCTTAATATTACATTTCAAAAATCAAACTAGTGGATATGCTTGAAATTTGACAGAAACTTTCCTAAGGGTAGATAGTTTCAGAAAACTCAGACTCTGATTTGTTCAACTGCAAGGTGGTTTTCATGTTGAGTATAAAAATATTTTTGCTTTATCTTACACTTTTCAAATTTCATTTCCATGATCTCTAAAACCTCCTAAATGAACACCAAAAATGTTTTTAAGATAACTATTCGTATTTCATTTTCTCTAACTCTAGCTATTATCATCAACATACAGAGCAATAAAATGTATAAAATTATGAAATGGTAATACATTCATACTTTGTAACTCTTCATTAAATAATCTTAAATTATCTTTTTTGGGTTATAAGCATAATTTTACGTATTCACCTTTTCACTTATAGTTTATTTTTAATGCTTTATTTTCTTTCCTATATTTTACCATTTATTACTCACTTTCATATATGTAAAAGGGCGATATAACAGTATCATCAAAAAAAGATACTTTAGCCTCTGGCAAAATGCTTGCCTTTATTTAGTAATGTAAGCCTCATAGAGTGAGGCAAAGTATGGGTTATATCAAAATTATTAAACTTTTCAAGTATAAATTTTAAAACATAAATAATACATAATTAACTAAAATATAAAAGTAAAACCTAAATACAATTTAACTGTCTATCTAACTAATATGTATCTTGGTGAGAAACAATGCTATGTGCTAGGGGAGGACCAGCAGACAATATTTCAACTGTTTAAAGTACTTGGTAATGAATGCTGTGTGCCAATACTAAAATAACTATTGAAAAACTGTAGTTTAAAATAATCTCTTTCTATTGGTTATAAACATGTCCATCAAATATGTAAATGTTCCTTGAAATAAATATATTAAGTTAAAAGGTGGGTGTGGCTACCTTCATAGTGTGAGAATATTTTTTTTTTGTGATCTCTGAATTGATCCAAAGGAATTTGAACTAAGGACAGGTAAACAGAGCTGTACAAAAGCTTAAGATCTATGATTGCTCAGAATTAAAACTTGGATAATGTAATTGTAACACACATGATAACGCTAACTACACTAAAATACAATGATAGTAAAGTGGTTTAATTACGTGTTGAATGTAACTCAGTAAAATCTCATGTCATGCAAAGAAACAAGTTTAAAGAGTATGTGGCTGTCAAAGGGCTAACTGGGACAGAGAAGTCACAGTTTCTGACAACAGATATACTGGGTATCCTACTGCTGGGTTGTACGAGATAAATCCCATACACCCATTTAAAGACTTTTAACTGGGACATAAAAGTTTTAGTTCCAACACCAGATCTGTTAAAACT
>NW_013675473.1:0-1097 GCF_000517525.1 Limulus polyphemus
AACAATATTATACTGAAGTATGGTTCATTAACAATATTGTATTGAAGTATGGTTCATTAACAGTATTGTATTGAAGTATGGTTCATTAACAATATTATACTGAAGTATGGTTCATTAACAATATTGTATTGAAGTATGGTTCATTAACAGTATTGTATTGTAGTATGGTTCATTAACAATATTATACTGAAGTATGGTTCATTAACAATATTGTATTGAAGTATGGTTCATTAACAGTATTGTATTGTAGTATGGTTCATTAACAATATTATACTGAAGTATGGTTCATTAACAATATTGTATTGTAGTATGGTTCATTAACAATATTGTATTGTAGTATGGTTCATTAACAATATTGTATTGAAGTATGGTTCATTAACAGTATTGTATTGAAGTATGGTTCATTAACAATATTGTATTGTAGTATGGTTCATTAACAATATTGTATTGAAGTATGGTTCATTAACAATATTGTATTGAAGTATGGTTCATTAACAATATTGTATTGAAGTAGGGTTCATTAACAGTATTGTATTGTAGTATGGTTCATTAACAATATTATACTGAAGTATGGTTCATTAACAATATTGTATTGAAGTATGGTTCATTAACAATATTGTATTGAAGTATGGTTCATTAACAATATTGTATTGTAGTATGGTTCATTAACAATATTGTATTGTAGTATGGTTCATTAACAATATTATACTGAAGTATGGTTCATTAACAATATTGTATTGAAGTATGGTTCATTAACAATATTGTATTGTAGTATGGTTCATTAACAATATTGTATTGTAGTATGGTTCATTAATAATATTATATTGAAGTATAGTTCATTAACAATATTATACTGAAGTATTGTTCATTAAAACATTATATTGAAGTATGGTTCATTAATAATTTTATATTGAATTATGGTTCATTAACAATATTATATTGAATTATGGTTCATTAACAATATTATATTAAGTATGGTTCATTAATAACATTATACTTAAGTGTGGTTCATTAATAATATTATGTTGAAGTATAGTTCATTAACAATATTGGATTGAAGTATGGTTCATTAACAATATTATATTGAATTATGGTTC
>NW_013675473.1:1904-7736 GCF_000517525.1 Limulus polyphemus
CTTATATCACCATTCTTAAAATACGACCAATAGTTGGGTATATTGTTATATCGCCATTCTTACATTCTTAAACTACGACCAATTGTTGGATATATTCTTATATCACCATTCTTAAAATACGACCAATAGTTGGGTATATTGTTATATCGCCATTCTTACATTCTTAAAATACGACCAATAGTTGGGTATATTGTTATATCACCATTCTTACATTCTTAAAATACGACCAATAGTTGGGTATATTGTTATATCACCATTCTTACATTCTTAAAATACGACCAATAGTTGGGTATATTGTTATATCACGAAGTATGGTTCATTAATAATTTTATATTGTATTATGGTTCATTAACAATATTATATTGAATTATGGTTCATTAACAATATTAAATTAAGTATGGTTCATTAATAACATTATACTTAAGTGTGGTTCATTAATAATATTATGTTGAAGTATAGTTCATTAACAATATTGTATTGAAGTATGGTTCATTAACAATATTATATTGAAGTATAGTTCATTAACAATATTATACTGAAGTATGGTTCATTAACAATATTATACTGAAGTATAGTTCATTAACAATTTTATATTGAATTAAGGTTCATTAATAATTTTATATTGAATTGTGGTTCATTAACAATATTATACTGAAGTATAGTTCATTAATAATATGATGGCCCGGCATGGCCAGGTGGTCAGGGCGCTCGACTCCCAATTTGAGGGTCGCGTGTTCGAATCCCCGTTACACCAAACATGCTCGCCCTTTCAACTGTGGGGGCGTTATAATGTAACGGTCAATCCTACTATTCGTTGGTAAAAGAGTTGGCGGTGGGTGGTGATGACTAGCTGCCTTCCCTCTTGTCTTACCCTGCTAAATTAGGGACGGCTAGTGCATATAGCCCTCGTGTAGCTTTGCGCGATATTAAAAAACAAATAAACAATAATATTATATTGTAATATTTTATCGAGTATGCGGTAACACTGCCTATGTAGGGTTGTCTCGAATTGTTTATCGAAACAATATTTTAAATATCTCCTCAATAGGTCATCAGAACTTTACAATACTATACAGTGTTTCCTTTTATAACAATATCTATGTAATGACTGAGTCACAAGTTCTAGGAATGTCTGTAAATATCATAGCAAAAAGTTTGAATTTCTTGTTCTTCTTTATTCTTTTTTATTACATGATAACTCAAAAACCAAAACAATGGTGTCAACCAATTTCACTGAGATAACACAGTTTCAAACGGAGTATTCATACTTATAAGTATTATTAATAAGTAGTAGTAATAAAAAAAAATCAAAGTTCTAGTGTAAACAAAGTTAGCATTACCCCTTGAAGTTGGCTGTCGTACAGATATTTGGTGTTCATTTGATAAACTTAAGTACAGGGTGAAACAGGTATTACTAGCGAATTATAGATAAACAATAAATATTGTAGTTGGAACCTCATTGTATTTAGAACTTGGTTATAACTACAACCTTCCTATGTCTATTGAAACACTTCATAAAAAACAACAAGCAAACAAGTAAAGAAAAACTTTTCATAAAAGGAAGTAAATGTAGGGATGCTTGATATCAATCCTTCAAAAACAATGTAAAGAAGATAGTAGGGATGGCATTTGCATCATCCCTACATAATAACACATTCAAGAATTAACATATAACAATATATATATAACTATTCAATTAGAATTGATTTAAATTTGCCCTATTTCTTGTCTGTTAACATTCTACTACGCTGTGTGTCCGTGTTATTATGTAGGGATGATGCAAATGCCATCCCTACTATCTTCTTTGCATCATTTTTCTAGGATTGATATTAGCCATCCCTATATTTACTTCCTTTTTTGAAAAGTTATTTCTTTATTTGTTTTATAAAATTGAGTTCAAGAGTATACAATATTTTGAATTTTATTTTAAAAATTTACTGTGAGTATCTATCTTTTGGTTCCTCAGTAAGTTTGCGGGTTTAAAGCGCTAAAAATTGGGTGTGAATACCCGCGATATGTAGAGCTCAGAGTTCTTTGTGTAGCTTTGTGGGTGACAACAATATTTTATCTTTCCTAATACCAAAGCTCATGTCAGAAAACGTCCAATACTAGAATCCAACTCGATTAGTTGCACTGAGAGCAAACTTTATAACTATATTAATTGTTGCTGTTTTTATTGTAGTTGTCTTTTATAATGGAATTTACCCACAGTTTTTGTGTTCTATTTTACTTTGTTTATATGGAACAAGTATGTAACATTACAAGCAATGTTCACCATACAAGAAAAACATTAGATACGTCACCAACACTATCCTACTCCATCAACTGCAGGTACTATTCTCATTCTAACAATAGCAGGTACTATTCTCATTCTAACAATAGCAGGTACTATTCTCATTCTAACAATAGCAGGTACTATTCTCATTCCAACAATAGCAGGTACTATTCTAATCAACAATAGCAGGTACTATTCTAATCCCAACAATAGCAGGTACTATTCTCATTCGAACAATAGCAGGTACTATTCTCATTCCAACAATAGCAGGTACTATTCTAATCCCAACAATAACAGGTACTATTCTCATTCGAACAATAGCAGGTACTATTCTAATCCCAACAATAGCGGGTACTATTCTCATTCTAACAATAGCAGGTACTATTCTCATTCTAACAATAGCAGGTACTATTCTCATTCCAACAATAGCAGGTACTATTCTAATCCCAACAATAACAAGTACTATTCTCATTCTAACAATAGTAGGTACTATTCTCATTCTAACAATAGCAGGTACTATTCTCATCCCAACAATAACAGGTAATATTCTCATCCCAACAATAGCAGGTACTATTCTCATTCTAACAATAGCAGGTACTATTCTAATCCCAACAATAGCAGGTACTATTCTCATTCCAACAATAGCAGGTACTATTCTAATCCCAACAATAGCAGGTACTATTCTCATTCCAACAATAGCAGGTACTATTCTAATCCCAACAATAGCAAGTACTATTCTCATTCTAACAATAGCAGGTAATATTCTCATCCCAACAATAGCAGGTACTATTCA
Organism: Limulus polyphemus; assembly: GCF_000517525.1. NCBI lineage: Eukaryota > Metazoa > Arthropoda > Merostomata > Xiphosura > Limulidae > Limulus > Limulus polyphemus. Next base: position 4,973 of record NW_013675473.1, read on the forward strand.
CATTACAACAATAACAGGTACTATTCTCATTCTAACAATAGCAGGTACTATTCTAATTCCAACAATAGCAGGTACTATTCACATTCCAACAATAGCAGGCATTATTCTAATTCCAACAATAGCAGGCATTATTCTAATTCCAACAATAGCAGGTTATATTCTAATTCTAAAAATAGCAGGTACTATTCTCATTCTAACAATAGCAGGTACTATTCTAATTCCAACAATAGCAGGTACTATTCACATTCCAACAATAGCAGGCATTATTCTAATTCCAACAATAGCAGGTTATATTCTAATTCTAAAAATAGCAGGTACTATACGTCATTCCAACAATAGCAGGTACTAATCTAATTCCAACAATAGCAGGTACTAATCTAATTCTAACAATAGCAGGTACTATTCTCATTCTAATAATAGCAGGTACTATTCTCATTCCAACAATAGCATGTGCTATTTTAATTCTAAAAATAGCAGGTACTATTCTAATCCCAACAATAGCAAGTACTATTCTAATTCTATAAATAGCAGGTACTATTTTCATTCCAACAATAGCATGTACTATTCTAATTCCAACAATATCATGTACTATTCTAATTCTATAAATAGCAGGTACTATTTTCATTCCAACAATAGCAGGTACTATTTTCATTCCAACAATAGCAGGTACTATTCTAATTCTAACAATAGCAGGTACTATTCTCATTCTAATAATAGCAGGTACTATTCTCATTCCAACAATAGCAGGTACTATTTTCATTCCAACAATAACATGTGATATTCTAATTCCAACAATAGCAGGTACTATTCTAATTCCAACAAGGAATAATTAAAAGAGCTAGTTTTAACCACAATGCCTACCTCAACAATTTTCCGAACTTCGACAGTTTCAATAAATGGTATTGCCCGTTTCAAATCTTTCTTTGCTAGATGGTCAGTTCTCAAGGTGAAATCAAAACAATAAATATCTGAGGAATATCAGGAGCCTGATCCTCCCACTCGACGAAAATGTCGCCATATTGCTGATAAACTAGTTGAACAATTACCTATTGTTGGTTTAGGCGCTAGAATTGCTACATTCCATCCAACTATAGACTACAGTTCAAGAGGGTATTTTGGAATCACCGGATATGATGATCTTTTAAACTTTGTATGCCACTTGTCAGTTTGTGAAGTAACTCAACAGACATTGGCGGGAATATACACCTACATTTTCCAATGTAAATTTGTAAGTTGTTAGGATGGCCAAGGGAAGAAGCATGGTAAATTTTGTTGTTGTTATAGTATTTTGGCACTTGTGTATAAAGTTAAATAATATTCAACGTTAAAATTAATAGTTTAACGTTGAATATTATTTATGATTTTGTTGAAGTGGTCCAGAGAAGGACAGTTATGCGGCAATGTTATTGTTTGTTTGTGTGTACTTATATTAATTTTAATGTGTTTATTTTCTCCGGGTCCATCTGATGAAGTCAATAGTTTCTGGTTGGGTGATGCTGCTTGATATCGACTACTTACACGTGTATGTAGGCGAGTCTTAACGAGCGGAGCGGGTATTGAGTTTAAATATAACCAGCAAGTGTGTAAGAGGGAATATAATATATTATTTTTATTGAAGTTCTTGTAATATGATAAAAGAACTTTATGACATTGTGTAGGTGATCATGTAGCCATATCGTATGGCGGATCTACTGTAAACTTCGTAAATGCTAGTCACTACTTTTGAGTTATTTTATTTCTTGGACACGAGGGAGCCACGAAAATCAAACTGTAAACCTAAAATTTAATTACATTAGAGAAACTAGGGTAGAATTAAATCGCTGAACTTTAACTTGGATGTTTTCTATTGCTCTTTAGCAAAATCATAACTTATGGTATATTTGAGATTCAGGTTGACTCGCCATTTTAAACACCAGATACTATCGAGTGATAGTTGCGCTTTGTCAGCGGTAATCGCGAGAAAAGGTCCAGGTGGCGCTTTCGTCTGCTTTTTGGGACACGTTTGCGTTAAGGGATAGATTATATATATTACCCATGTTGTTTAAGTCGTTTGAGTGTTTTAGAGCTATGGTTGAAATTTGTCCATCCCAGGATGATTTGGTTTATAGAAGAGTTTATATTGGTTTTTATTTCTTTGATTAATGAAAGTACGCTAGCACTTAATAGTAGGAATCGACACGCGCCGAAAAACCACCCTATTGAATTTCTAAGCGAAAACCGACTATTCAAAGTACTGTTTACGACATATTGTGCCCAGATATACTATTAATACACTAGAAAGGTCGCTAACATTTCCGGTATAACAATTCAAAAATATCTAGAACAGCAACTTTTTAATCTACCACCTACCTATCTACCTGATCACGTCAGCGGGGCTAGCCTCTAGACGGTTCGGACAATCGCTACAAGATTTCTCCAGCTGACTTGACTGGTCTGTGGGTATCCACTTTTGATATTCCGATAAATATATACAGATTTTTAAATAAATGATATCATGTAGTTTCCAAAGGTAAAGTATATATATTTTATACAGGTATAACAATAAACAAACAATAGTATCACAAAAATTGTGAATTTGAAAATGAAGTAGAGATCCTGCTACAAAAAAGTGTGAGAGAAGAATTAAAACCACAATCACAAATTTATAAAATGTTTGTTTGTTTTTGAATTTCGCGCAAAGCTTCACAAGGGATGCTAGCCGTTCCTAATTTAGCAGTGTAAGACTAGAGGGAAGGCAGCTAGTTATCACCACCCACCGCCAACT
>NW_013675473.1:8623-16074 GCF_000517525.1 Limulus polyphemus
AACTATTGGTCGTATTTTAAGAATGTAAGTATGGTGATATAACAATATACCCAACTATTGGTCGTATTTTAAAAATGGTGATATAAGAATATAAGAATGGTATTTTATGACAAAGAAATCATTTAATAAGGTTTATCTGTGTTTCGTTAACAACAATGTATCTTTAACACAGCATGAACTTTATCTGGTAGCTTACAACGAACCTTATAATCCCGAAAAGCTTGGTTTCATTTTTAACTAATTGATGCGTTAATAACTAGCAGGTTTAATTATTTATGACTTATTGTGAGAAAAATATATATTTGGCGACATAAGAGTTAGTAACCTTAAAAATATACTATGATAACAAAACCTAAACCTAGACATTTTGAAAAAAACAAAACCAAAACTCAGGCGTTCTCAATGGCAGTGAGAAATATTATATTTTAAATATCTTGTTAGTTTGAATTGTAAAATCAAATAATAATATAACATTGTTTCTGAGAGATAATTGTCAACACATTTACTGTTACAAAATCATCTCACCAATCAATTCTATAGTCTGGTGTCACGTGGTTGTGTCGTCCAATAACGAAAAGCATTCCGGGCTAACATAGATTTTAAGACTTGTATGCTTTTAAGTCTTAGTTTGTTTAAACTAAGGGCTGGGCGGGAATCTATGGGTTTATGGGTTGTGATTCCTTGACCCCAAAATCGCGTTTTGGGGCCGTTGGCGTGCTGTAAAAGTGACCATGAAATCTCACGAAAAAGTAGCCCAAGAGTTGGCGCTGGTACTAGCTGCTTTTCTCTTGTGTAGCTTTGCGCGAAATTCTGAAGCAAAGAAAGTAGTTTAAACACAAATTTAAAATACATTTCTTTACGGTTATCAAACAAAGTGCACATTTTTAATAAAAACATTTTAAAACGTTTTTTTTAGACTGTCACCATTCAACGTTATTAGTGAGTAACCAGCGTCACCTGTATGTAGGCAGGCACTGGAACTTATAAAAAACAGACTGAAAAACATCTATTTATTGAAAACACTCTAAGCTACAAGTTTGGAAATGTATTTGTTTTCCTCTGGGTGCTTGCCTTTTTTTTGAGGTACAGTATTTTTCCAAAAAATGTTAGCTGTGTCACATATTCTAGTTTGTCCTGTTATTACGCGCCCTTAATATCAAGAGTATGCGTGTTTTATAATACCTAATAATTGTTAAATTAATTATACACTGAAGTGTACCGGATTAGAATAATTAAGACTTTTGAACATTGTTTCATAACACTATAAAACAGGTTTTACAATAGTACCAGCGGTACAAGATTGCCGGTACCGGTACTCAAGCATCTCTATTCATGTCAGTTAGAAATTCAACTATTCTTTCCAGTGTGTTCTTGTGGGAATTTTTTTCACATCAAACCAAATTGTCAATTATCTGTAAGCCCACGTGGTACGACGGCTGTGGCAATGAATCAGTTGACATCTAGGCTTTCTATTGGTTATAAAGTTAATGGGAGTCAGCCTCAGAAAAATCTATTAGCAAATTGTAATTTAGAGCATTTCAGAGGTAGGCGTGGAAACTAGTTTCTGAATTTTCATTATATTTTTCAATCTTATGGGGTTAAAGACCAATCAAAAAATATAACTTCAGAATATCAATGATGAAATTATAGAGGCTATTTTATGTTACATTTCGTAATTTTCTACGGTGTGGACAAAAAAGATCCAGAACATGAGATGGTTCAAGCACAAATATCCAAATTCTCACACTAGGGGAATTTGAGATTGTTCTTAAATATTTTATTATACAATTAACTTATATAATATTAAAATTTGATTTATTATCTATGGTTTAATGTCAAGTTTGTTCTTATACCATGATAATTAAGTTGTTTAATTAAAATTTGAATGTAACTCCTTAAAACGTCGTAACATGCGCAGTTTGACCTGCCCGCATGCTAAGGGTTAATCACGCACGCACTTACCTAATGTGCAGTCAGTCACGTAGATACATTCACGTTCTCTTCCGGGCCCGGCATGGTCAGGTGGTTAAGACGCTCGACTCGCAAACTGAGGGTCGCGGGTTCGAATCCCCGTCACACCAAACACGCTCGCCCTTTCAGCCGTGGGGGCGTTATAATTGATAAAAAGAGTAGCCCAAGAGTTGGCGGTGGGTGGTGATGACTAGCTGCCTTCCCTCTAGTCTTACACTGCTAAATTAGGGACGGCTAGCGCAGATAGTCCTTGTGTAGCTTTGCGCGAAATTCAAAACAAACAAACAAACGTTCTCTTCCAGAGCATGGGAGTCACCAGCTTCCCATGTTTCACGGTAAGATTAGATTATCAACTGAAGTATGAACTCGAAACTACCACATCAAACTTTTATAATTCTGTGAAATACCAGAGGAGGCGTTCAGTCAAAACTCTGAAGATGGAACATGTGATAACAGATATTATTCTCAACCGACTGCAAACCCTGCTGTAAAAGTGGTTGTTTTCTTGGTTACACAATGGACTATCTGCACATCAAACTTTTATAATTCTGTGAAAAGTGAAGCTGAAATACCAGAGGAGGCGTTCAGTCAAAACTCTGAAGATGGGACATGTGATAACAGATATTATTCTCAACCGACTGCAAACCCTGCTGTAAAAGTGGTTGTTTTCTTGGTTACACAATGGACTATCTGCACTCTGTCTACTGCCAGGAATCGAACCCATGAACTTAGCATTGTAAGTAAGCTCATTGCCGACCCGCTTGGAGGCTTGAAAGAGTTACTCATTTTGTCATCTAATTAATTCTTCTACATATGTATTTACTTGGTGAGAGTTGTTTTTAAAGCTCTGTTTTTACACCTTTTCAACAAACATAACAAAACAATTAACCTTAAGATTACTAGACAACACATTGACAAGAGGCAGAAATCAACTAGAATATAATACAAGTTTCTTACATTACTTGTACTCCAAAGGGCACTTCTGTGTAAACCACGGTTTTCCAAAGTGGTCGATATTGACTCCCTGGGGTAAGTGAGATTGTACAGTGGTGAATAAGGACCTAGGAGTTGATAGAGGGTCAAACATAGCTCCTAATTTAAGGTTGGCCTACGCAACTAACAGATCTACGCCTAGTAGCAATAGCGAGCTGATGACCTTTGTTCCTTTTCTACCACATTGTATAACTTAACACAGTAATGAAATATACACATGTTAAAAATAAATGTAAATTCTTGTTTTATTTTATACTTCTTAAAAATATTAATTTGGGGATGGGTGACAACTTTTTTTAAATTCTTCAAGGGGTCGACAACTCAGAAAGGTTTGGAAAACCCTGGTGTAAACCTTTAACAAACTTATATAGCAATGTTTCATAAATCAGTGGTATATAACGACTTTTTTCTTTATCGCCACAGTACTTAGTCTGATATCAAAGATTTCTATTGTAACTCGCATCTTCAATCACAAACCATCCACTTTGTTTAGATCAGATCAAAGGTACAGAAATTTATTGAAGCTGAATCGGAGGATGTAACAGCCACGTAATTGAATAGGATTCTAGAGACTACTTTCATCGCTTTCACGAAACAGTTTTGATTTCGAGTTGTATCTGAAAGCTTGTGAACTTTTGTCTCACTTCATCTTCAAGTCATTGTTTATTATCTTGTTTAAGTACTAGAAGCTTTGCCCAGCGTTATCAAATGTTTGTTTTTTTCTTTTTTGGTCGGAGGGTCCTCTTTCGTTATCACAGACTTGCTTCATATTGATTCGACGTATGGTTTTGAAACCTTTTTCCAGGGGAAAAAAATTGAAGGCTCTCACCCTCTTGTTTTTGTAATGTTATATCATTTGACTCTACAGTGTTATATATCTTATTATGGGTAGATTATTTTTACTTCAAGTTTAAAACTCGCATATGTATTTTATATATCTTTGCTTCAGAAACCGTCTATTCCTTAAATTTCAATAGGCTTACCGACTATTCCTTAAATTTGAATAGGCTTACCGACTATTCCTTAAATTTGAATAGGCTTACCTACTATTCCTTAAACTTAAATAGGCTTACCGACTATTCCTTAAATTTGAATAGGCTTATCGACTATTCCTTAAATTTGAATAGGCTTCCCTACTATTTCTTAAATTTAAATAGGCTTACCGACTATTACTTAAATTTGAATAGGCTTACCAACTATTCTTAAACCCAAATAAGCTTACCAACTATTCCTTAAACTGAAATAGGCTTACCGACTATTCCTTAAATTTAAGTAGGCTTACCGACTATTCCTTAAATTTGAATAGGCTTACTGACTATTCCTTAAATTTGAATAGGCTTACCGACTTTTCTTAAACCCAAATAGGCTTACCGACTGTTCCTTAAATTTAAATAGGTTTACCGACTATTCCTTAAATTTAAGTAGGCTTACCGACTATTCCTTAAATTTCAATAGGCTTACCGACTGTTCCTTAAATTTCAATAGGCTTACCGACTATTCCTTAAATTTCAATAGGCTTACCGACTGTTCCTTAAATTTCAATAGGCTTACCGACTATTCCTTAAATTTAAGTAGGCTTACCGAGTATTCCTTAAATTTCAATAGGCTTATCGACTATTCCTTAAACTGAAATAGGTTTACCGACTATTCCTTAAATTTAAGTAGGCTTACCGACTATTCCTTAAATTGCAATAGGCTTACTGACTGTTCCTTAAATTTAAGTAGGCTTACCGCCTAATCCTTAAATTTAATTAGAGCTCCTTTCACAAAAACGTAGGAATGTCACAGATGCGAGAATGTTGTGCAAGTTATTCTATATATCTTCCAATGTAATAGTTGATGAAGATCTGTGGTTTTTAGAGCGAAATTTAGTTAACTGCATTTATTTGTTCTGGAGTTAATGAGTCAGATTATTCTTTAGCTTGATATAAATAATTCTTAAAAATCGAACCGAGAAGCATGGAATTGTATTTATCAAGAAAGAAGTGTTTGGCGTTGATAAAAACTAAATAACGCTCGCAGTGTCCTGTGTTATACTTTCCATTGTTAACGTATACGTACTATACAAAGTAATTGTTTTAAATCTCCAATTCGATTTACTTTTCGAAGTATTTTTAATTCCATATTTGCAATTAGGCCGTTAGATCAATACGAAGGTAGTAGCTTAGCTTAAACAGCATTTTTATAAAATGTGGGTTCATAGCCTTTGATGAAATTCAAGGACTATCAAATATTAATTTAGGAGAAAAAGGAAGGAAATTGAACGTGAGCAAAGAAAGACCGATAGAAAACATTAAATTTTGATAAAGACCCATATAAAAAAAAGCCACTGACATTTTCATTTATCTAGTAAGTTACTGGAAATAAGAAGTTTAATGATATCCGGAACCTATAACTTTTAAGAGGCTTATCAGTATGAAGCTTACAAACATATTAGAATACTGGATATTATTACCGTTGGTACGATGATTAGATAATATAATTTTGGTTGAGTTTCATTCGAAATTAATTTATATTTTAAAACACACGATTTCATAAAAAAATAAACAGAATATACTCAGATAAGCCTGAATGCTGGATCTTTTCAACCACTTGGATAATAGAAAACATGGTTTCTCCTGGAGGCGTAGAACGTGTCATCTGGCGGAGAATTACATTTGTTTTTAATATACACGTACTAATGAAACCGATAATAATAATAATATCATTATTTGCCATTTCAGGCTATATTTAAAGTAATTTTAAATGTTTCATGTATTAATATGAATTTGATATATGTTAAGACCGCATTACTTATTCTCTGTAGCAAAATAAACATTTAATAAATTAGCAATACGTTTCAATTATTGTTCGTTAGATACTAATAGAAATTACTGCTAACTTTAATCTGTAGCAAAATAAACAGTTGATAAATTAGCAATACGTTTCAATTATTGTTCGTTAGATACTAATAGAAATTACTGCTAACTTTAAATAACATAATTATGAATTTCTTCTCAAATATGAGTTATTCAGGTGTAAAAAAAATTCGACTTTTGCAGATTCACACGCGGAACAGTTAATGAGAAAATAAAAATTAAAAAATAATATAGGTCAGATGTTTGGAGACTAAAGCTCGCGTCGGATGGTTATGAAAGTCTATAGGGGTTTTCTTTGGTAAATTCTGATAAGTCACAGAGAAGACACCCTGTAAGTAAGTAAAAAAAAGTTTCTATATAATTAATGACATTTTACCAACTATACATCGGTACTTCTAGACGTGATCTTAGCTGAACTTAGTATTTATTTTAATCAGCATTTTATTTGAAGATTTCTAAATATTTGGTTTCTATTATAACACATATGTTTAGATTATAATATATAGGCTTAGAATGTGACATTTAAATTGAAATCTCAACGCGAGTCGCTGTCGTTTAAAACAAGTACTATTGACTTTTACTCTGGGCCTGGCAAGGCCTGGCAGTTAGAGCGTTCGATTTGCAATCTGAGAGTTGCATTTTCGAACCCCGTCCCCGAATATGCTCGCCCTTTCAGCCGTGAAGGCATTATAGTGTGACGATCACTCCTACTATTCGTTGGTAAAGAGTAGCCCAAAAGTTGGCGGTGTTGACTAGCTGCCTTCTCTATAGTCTATCTCTTCAAAATGAGAAACGGCTACAGCAGAAAGACCTCGTGTAGCTTTGTGTGAATATGGAAACAAACAAGACTTTTACTTCGTACATAAATATATCAGGGTACAAACTTTAGAGCAGAAATATCAAAATACATACTGGTATGAGAGTAAAGAGACACGTCTAAATGAAAACGTTTTATAATATATTTTGTGCGATGTTTCGAGCAATCGCCTAATGAGACTAATTCCATTGTAACACGGTCTTTAATGTCTGACGTCTACTTGCAACGTTGCACAAAATAAACTATAAAAATTTAGACGTGTCAAGCTATTCTTTTTTATCATTTATCAAAGTTTTTCTTTTCACGTCACGCGGAACAACACACATTCTAATACGAAAGTATCTGCAGAACTGGAGGCCACACATGTTTCATCTTTATTCGAAATGTCAGATGGAATATGAATTAGAATCTTTGAGATCTGACGGCCCACCGTATAATAGCTACCCTCAAACCCCCATCATATTACATCTGAGGGCTCGAATAAGGATTAAATCTCTGTGGCCTGCAGTTCTGCAGATACTCTCATTATGTGATGCATTTTAATATTCCTGATCTGTAGGCTTTATCCTAGCTTTAATGAAATTATATGTTGACTTTTACTTTGTATATATATATCCCAGATGGCTGGTTTAGAGCAGCAAAAGTATAGGATGAGAGGACGTGCAGATACATAAATATTGGTTAGGCCAAGCAAACTAGATTAGCAGTTTCTAGCTCGTTTTCAAAAGAATCACACGGTTGGACTGTTATTATTTATTATTCACTGCCAACTTTTTTGCATAAATTTACTAAATTTTATGAAATTATCCTAA
>NW_013675473.1:16236-21232 GCF_000517525.1 Limulus polyphemus
CATGGCGTTACTATAAAGGAAGCTATTAACACTGTTTAAGAGAGGAAAACCCCAGCTTTATGTTAAATAACTCGGACAATGTCAACAGAAACCGTGTGTTTAATCGTCACAGAGATGAAGAGATAATAATATAAAAACACGAAGAGAAGAAGAAACCGGGTAGTAGAAACATTTTATATGTTAATAGATTGATGTTAATAAATTAATGGATAACACATTGAAAGGAGAATCTAATTTATAGCATAGAAACTAAAATAGCCAATATACGTGCTTGAGCTGTGCAGTATAGACGACCGAGTTACGTGCACTGGTTGTAATGCTGAAAAAAAAAGTCATTATTTCCTAGGAGATCAAAAAAGATGAAAGGCTCTTATTACTTGGAATTACTTATTCTCGTGGGGTTCAATATCTAGGGAGATTAGGAGAACTGGATAGATAAAATTTACCTTTAACGAGACTTGTAAGGACGTCATCACAGACTACCAAGTTTTATGTCACGATGTTCGATATTAAGTGTTAATTCTTTCGTTCAAAGACATTGCAAAATTAGCTCTAATAAAGTGTTACTTAAGGAGAATTGTTAGATTAAAACCCACAGAACTGCTTTAAACACAAGCGACAGTAAAACGTAGCAATTTCCTATAGTGTGTGTGTAATAAAAATATCAGTAGTTTAGTTAACTCATTACCAGGGACGCCTCCCTAAAGATTATTAGGAGCGTACTCCAAAATTGCGTTATCTTCTTCCCTCATATATAGTTTGGTAATGATGGGCAGTCCCCCTGGTGTGTCTCCCAAAGGCGGACAGGGCGCAGATCGTGTAGGTTTGCACTAAAACATCAACAATAACACACACACACACACACACTTAACGCTGTTTGGAATAATCGGAATAGGAGAGACCGGGGACAGTTGTAATATATTTTATATTTATCTACATTACGGCCTGGCATGGCTAGGTGGTTAGGGAGCTCGACTCGCAATCTGCGGGTCGCGGGTTCGAATCCCCGTCCCACCAAACATGCTCGCCCTTTCAGCCGTGGGGGCGTTATAAAGTGACGGTTAATCCCACTATTCGTTGGTAAAAAGAGTAGCCCAAGAGTTGGCGGTGGGTGGTGATGACTAGCTGCTTTCCCTCTAGTCTTACACTGCTAAATTAGTGACAGCTAGCGCAGATAGCCCTCGTGAAATTACAAACAAACATTTACCTACATTACACATAGTCGATCTGAGGTAATTTTACCACTCTTTTGATACAAACAGCTTACATCTGTCCTGTATGAATTCCCACAGTTTTCATGTTATTAGTGATGACATACATAAAGCAAGAGTGGTTCAAATGTCAGGTGTCAAATGTTACAATTGACCCCATGGCCAGGATCCGTTGTAACAGGGGAAGGGGTCAGATGTAACATTGTATAAGAAGCGTATTAAACAAATAACAACACATTTTATTTAACTCAAAAAGGATTTATTTTATTTGAAAGAACAATTATTATTAATTTCTTAAACTCCTCAAGCAATAATGTCATCCTGAGTCACAACTGTGACATACGTAGACGTTGTTTCCTTTAGTGTAAGCTTCATGTACTCCAAAATTTGCATAACACACACTGAACCCATACTTCCTTGGCTCGGGATGAAACACGGGTTTCAAAACACATTAAGCAAAAGTTCTCTTATCATCAGAGTCTTCTTTTTTTCTGGTATTTTTCCTTTTTCTTTGCAGCATTGTTTTTGGCATTTGCCAAAGCACTTCTTCTTTTCACCTTCTGACCCACTGACTACTTTTCGGCTTCTAAGACTAATTTAACAGGTGTGTCAGTGGGAGTCGCTGCTGATCTTCTTTTCCTCCCTTTTGTTGGGCCAGCTTTAGGGTAGGGACGAATGGCCTCTGGAGAGAAGGGTGATGGAGCTTCTGCTTCTGACTCCTTTTGGGAGGCGTTATTGTGTCCAGAATCCTGAAACATCATCGGACTACAGGAAACGTTGTTCCAGGAAAGTCTACTGGTAGACGCCAAATATGTAGTGCCCGAGATGACTGTGTTTTGATCAGGTTAACACATCAAGGTCGAAAGAAGTCTTGCAACACCTAATGTCAGAAATTGCATGAACATACTCATTGCAGGGTATCCAGAAGAACAGTGAATAGGAAACTGACTAAACAAGGTGATTTTGCCAGATAGGTTATCTACAAACCGACATTAACCATAATTCACCAATGTCACCTGTTACTTAGGCAAGAGAGCATGCCAACTTACAGTTAGGACACTGACGACATGTCACCTGTAAGATGAGTCCTGCTTCCGACTTCTTAACGCTGATGGTAGGATTCATGTTTGTCGTTTGCCTGGAGAAGAAGAGGTGGTGCAGTACATGTTTGGGCAGCTATTCATGGTGAAAAAACTGCTCTTCATATCCTCCAGGGAAACGTCAATGGCGCCTCCTACAAGCATCCCATGGAGACGATATTTTGGCCATATGCAAGATTTGGCAATAACTTTGTGTTCTGTATTGTACAAAATTATCTTCGACCAGGTGGATGTTACAAGACTGCCATGGCCAGTAAAGTCTCCAGATTGTAATCCCATTAAGAACTGTTGGGCAGAACTGAGCTAATTACGACCCTAAACCAGCTACTGCAAGTTGGGATGAAATCATGGTGAATTACATCAATAACCTCATGAACAACATGACACGTCGCCTTGCAGAGGTTATTAGAGTACGAGGAGGATCAACCAAGTACTGAATGTTTAATATGAACTGATATAAAGTTACAAACGCTATTTATAATAACTTGATGTTATATTTTGTCATTATATATATATGTTTTGGTAAGATTATGTTGTAATATGTGAAATGCTGAATTAGACATCTTTCTACAAGTGTTTGATAAATTGGTTGTTATTCTAATAAATCGTTCTTGGTGTCCATAGAACCTGTTTCATTATACAAATTACATATATAGATGTTTAATATAGCATACATTTCTCAGCTTGACAGCACTAAGTGTATTCGTATTCCATCTTAATAACAATGATTTTATTTGTTACGAAATATGCAAACATTTTGGCCAAGACAGTATCTTATTGAATGTATATATATAACTAACACGTTGGTATGTACAATCATGTTTGTTTTCAATAAAAGTGATCAAAATATAAATGTAATTATTTCATTATTTTAGGATTATTTACAAAATACATTACATAATATAAGGAGATGTTTTAGTAAAGAATGTATAAACACGTGTATGTAGGAAACAACAAGACTGTAGATATATTTCTTCACTGTTACAAAACTCTCTATTTTAAGGGCAAAAAGATTTTAAAAGAGACTTAGTAACGATGTTTCTTCTGGTGGTCATTATATACTGTAGACTTGACGGGTCGCGGGATCGAAACCTCTCGCCAAACATGCTCGTCATTTCAGCCGCTGGGGGCTTGTTATAATGGGACGGTCAATCCCTCTATTTATTGGTAAAGAGTAGCCCAAGAGTTTGAAAAAATTGTTTGTTTTGAATTTCGCGCAAAGCTACACGAGGGCTATCTGCGCTAGCCGTCCCTAATTTAGCAGTGTAAGACTAGAGGGAAAACAGCTAGTCATCACAACTCACCGCCGACTCTTGGGTTACTCCTTTACCAACGAATAGTGGGATAGACCGTAAAATTATAACGCCTCATGGCTGAAAGGGCGAGCATGTTTGGTGTGACGGGGATTCGAACCCGCGACCCTCAGAATTAGGGAGGACTAGAGCAAGTAGCCCCCGAGTAGTTTTCCACGAAATTCAACAGAGAAATATTATACTTTAACACGTATGAATAAATCATTCCGAGATATGGACATAATTACAAAACAGTCAACAGTAATATGACATATCTAATTAAACTGAGTAACTCAATAATTCACTAACACTCTCGCGAACGACGATATAATACGTTAGCCCTAGGTAATGATTAGAAAAAAACGTAGTTCGATCAATATTAGTGCAAGGAACTCTGAAACGACCGAGGCTAGGCCTAGTTTTTAGCGTGTCTGCATTGCTAATCAGTGAATTCTTGGTTCGCGACCCGTCCACGTAAAAAACGCGATCTGCACTTTTTTATGCGAGTCATGATGTGGGTGTGCTACCCAAACGTCTATAATGGGTAACTTTACTCCTTCTAGTCTGTTTAAAGTTAGGGACGACTATAGGCAGGCAGGGACGACTATAGGCAGATAGTGCTCGTGTAACGTTGCGCGAAACTTGAAACGACTGTCTAATATCACACGACTAACGTTGATGAACTAAACCTTGTTTTTCTAATTTGCCCGTAAAATTACGTTACGTTCAGTATAGTAAAAGTAGGGAATGATTAACACATATTAAAATCCAGTCTAGTTTAAGGTGATAAATCTTAAGCCTTGTTCAGTTGTATTACAAACAAGAAAATACACAACGTTTGTACACATACATTCACTCAATATTATGTCATGAGGTTTACACCAGAAGAAGATACACAACGTTTGTACACATAAATTCACTCAATATTCCGTCATGAGGTTTACACCAGAAGAAGATACACAACGTTTGTACACATACATTCCCTCAATATTCTGTCAGAAGAAGATACACAACGTTTGTACACATACATTCACTCAATATTCTGTCATGAGGTCTACACCAGAAGAAGATACACAACGTTTGTATACATACATTCACTCAATATTCTGTCATGAGGTCTACACCAGAATAAGATACACAACGTTTGTATACATACATTCACTCAATATTCTGTCATGAGGTCTACACCAGAATAAGATACACAACGTTTGTACACATACATTCCCTCAATATTCTGTCAGAAGAAGATACACAACGTTTGTACACATACATTCCCTCAATATTCTGTCAGAAGAAGATACACAACGTTTGTACACATACATTCACTCAATATTCTGTCAGAAGAAGACACACAACGTTTGTACACATACATTCACTCAATATTTACTTACTG
>NW_013675474.1:0-2449 GCF_000517525.1 Limulus polyphemus
TTTTCACGGTTAAAGAGAATCAACACTGTCTCAAGACAAACTGTCTGCACTTAGCATCATGTGCATAGAAAGCAATAAACTTATTCAGGAGAAAGGCCATTTTCACGGTTAAAGAGAATCAACACTGTCTCAAGACAAACTGTCTGCACTTAGCATCATGTGCAGGCCATTTTCACGGTTAAAGAGAATCAACACTTTCTCAAGACAAACTGTCTGCACTTAGCATCATGTGCAGGCCATTTTCACGGTTAAAGAGAATCAACCGTGTCTCAAGACAAACTGTCTGCACTTAGCATCATGTGCATAGAAAGCAATAAACTGCATAGCATATCATTTGAGGAGATAATTCATAAATTTGTGTGTATTGGATTGACCAGTGTATATTGAGCTAGGTTTAAAATACTGTCTTGCTAAGGATTTTGAAAGTTTTAAAGGTATCTAAGTAAAATATGTATAATATAAAAAACTCTTTAGTGCTTAGACTCAACAAGGTGATAGCTCAAAATGCATGCCAATTTTTTTTTTTGTATTTCTGTTGCCATTGAAGTTACTGTGTCAGATGTTTGTGCTGACACAGAATATAAAACTAAAAAATATTTCAATCACTGTGTAGTTTTTAACAAAGAATTTAAGGAATTAGCTATAAAGATTTAATAAACAAGCTACTTTGTTTTGATAAAGCAATCATTAACTCCAGAAAACACGACTCAACATTTGGATTTACAACCTCTTTAGGAAACCTCTGCAACAAACAAATTATTTCAAACTCACAATTTTCATTGGTCACTGGACATCCTAAAGTGTAAAGTTTTACTGATGTAGTGTTCTTCTAGGAACATTAGATTCATAAAGTAAACCACTAGTGTTTGTGTATGATAAGTAAAACATACTCTATTTCTTTCTTAAGTGTTCATTTCATTAACAATATTGGACTTAGGACTAACTTAAAATCTCCTAAGCTGGTCAATTCCGGCGAGATATTATTGGGATTATGGCCGAAAATGTTGTTAACTAATGAGACAATGCATTTAAATCTTTACAAGTAATACCAGTATATTTAATTAGCTATACTAAATAAATATGGGATTAATTTTTGGTTGTGAATAGCTTGCTTTGAAAACAGTTCATAGGTTATAAGTAAAAACGTATTCGGTCTTCTGTTGAAAGAAAAGATTGATATATAGGAAAGAAAAATGATATATCAATCGAAGAGTGAGTGCCGTGTTTATTTTATATGTGTATGTGTATATATATGTATATATTTTCTAGTTAATATATTTCCTGAAATGTATTTTTCGTGTTTTAGAAAAATGTGAAGTTTCGTTTCTCAACATCGTAAGAAAATAAAAGTTTCATTATTATAATACTCGTAAAAATTTTGATTTGACGTTAAACATCTTAACTTGTTTTGTTGAAGTTATTTATTGTGTCATTAAATAACAGTGGAGACCGCACCCAGTCTCATTCAGAAGCAGGCAGAATGTTCATATATTCAGCTGCTAAATTACACGTTTTTGTTATGTTCTTTAGCAAAATGAAATGTGTATATTTCCAACGGTATAAACGTTTCTCATGTTTTGAGGGATTAATAATGGCCGCTAGCTGTTTGTATAACGATGTGGTGGAAAACAGAGCTTGAGAGCACGATAGATGACGCTAGCACGTTCCATCTTGCACGTACTTGTAATGGCAGCTTATTACGTATGATTAAAACCCTAAACGAATTACAAACTGGATTACAGTCGATTAAATGTTAACTTTAACTGAACCGGGTATAGCACGTGCTGCAGCTTTGCTGTTTGTATTACATTAGTAAGTAATTTAAGATTGTCTGTCCAAGATATACAAACTCTGTGCTAGAATATACTGGAACTGTTCAGTTTCCGACTTTGAAATCTGTAATCGATGATGACATAAGAATTATTTGGAACACATCGAACCAGTTATAACCTGGTGGTCGGCTTTCAAACTAAAGATCACGTTCAATACAATATTCAAAACTGCCACCTTTCGAAAGAAAACTCGTTAGGGTTAGTAAGGAATTAAACCTTAAAATCTGTACTTCAGAAACTCGGAACCATCTGAGATTTGTAGTGTTCTAAACGTTTGATTAGAGTGAGTTAATCATTTCGGATATTCTAGAGTTAAAAACGTTTATATTCGTACAATCAACGCATTATGTAAGTTAATCATTTCGGATATTCCAGAGTTAAAAACGTTTATATTCGTACAATCAACGCATTATGTGAGTTAATCATTTCGAATATTCTAGAGTTAAAAACGTTTATATTTGTACAATCAACGCATTATGTGAGTTAATAATTTCGGATATTCCAGAGTTAAAAACGTTTATATTTGTACAATCAACGCATTATGTGAGTTAATCATTTCGAATATTCTAGAGTTAAAAACGTTTATATTTGTACAATCAACGCATTATGTGAGTTAA
>NW_013675474.1:3182-3992 GCF_000517525.1 Limulus polyphemus
GAATGGTACACATTTTGATGAATAATTCACACTGAATGTAGTACATATTTAATGAAAAATTTCACAATGAATGGTACACGTATTTGATGAAAAATTTCACAATGAATGGTACACGTATTTGATGAAAAATTTCACAATGAATGGTACACGTATTTGATGAAAAATTTCACAATGAATGGTACACATATTTGATGAATAATTTCACACTGAATGGTACACATATTTGATGAATAATTTCACACTGAATGGTACACATGTTTGATGAATAATTTCACACTGAATGGTACACATTTTTGATGAATAATTTCACACTGAATGGTACAAATATATAAGATGACGTTCATAGCACATTAGAGTTCAAAAAAATAACACCCAGTTCTGTTGATAGTAAGTTTTGTATTGAGTTCCGTAAAAACAGTAGTAAGTTTTGTATTAAGTACCGTAAAACAGAAGTAAGTTTTGTATTGAGTACCGTAAAACAGTAGTAAGTTTTGTATTAAGTACCGTAAAACAGTAGCAAGTTTTGTATTGAGTACCGTAAAACAATAGTAAGTTTTATTAAGTTCCGTAAAACAATAGTAAGTTTTATTAAGTTCCGTAAAACAGTAGTAAGTTTTGTATTAAGTACCGTAAAACAATAGTAAGTTTTGTATTGAGTACCGTAAAAACAGTAGTAAGTTTTGTATTAAGTACCGTAAAACAGTAGTAAGTTTTGTATTAAGTGCCGTAAAACAGTAGTAAGTTTTGTATTAAGTGCCGTAAAACAGTAGCAAGTTTTGTATTAAGTGCCGTAAAACAGTAGTAAGTTTT
>NW_013675474.1:4992-11228 GCF_000517525.1 Limulus polyphemus
CCATAGCGTGGTATCACGCTGTAATGCCCCCCCCCCCACCACACACACATATAGAGAATGATATCACGCTGTAATGTCCCTCACATGGCATGTTATCACGTTATAATGCTCCCCCCCTCCATACACAGTGGAATCTAAATACCCACCTGTGCGTTAATAACAGTTCGATTCACACAATTACCCGCAAAAGGGTTAAGTCTTAATCCTAGTATTACGTAAAAGAAGGATTAACTCTTAAACTGATAGTACGCGCAGTAAAGATTAACTGTTAAACCCAGTAGAACGTGTAAGATATATTCTTAAGATTAACTGTTAAACCCAGTAGAACGTGTAAGGAGGAAAAATGTTTAACTTTAACTGTTTAACTCAGTAGAACGTGTAAGGAAGATTAATGTTTAACATTAACTGTTTAACTAAGTAGAACGTGTAAGGAGGATTAATGTTTAACATTAACTGTTTAACCCAGTAGAACGTGTAAGGAAGATTAATGTTTAACATTAACTGTTTAACCCAGTAGAACGTGTAAGGAGGATTAATGTTTAACATTAACTGTTTAACTCAGTAGAACGTGTAAGAAGGATTAATGTTTAACATTAACTGTTTAACCCAGTAGAACGTGTAAGGAGGATTAATGTTTAACATTAACTGTTTAACTCAGTAGAACGTGTAAGGAGGATTAATGTTTAACATTAACAGTTAAACCCAGTAGAACGTGTAAGAAATTTGGTGAGTCGTTAAAATTCTACAAATATGGAACTTATTTTTACATAAAGAACCTCTTGTATGTAACAGCAGTTTATACTGAACGTGTTTCATTCTCTGAGTCGTTTTATCAAACGACATGTATTTGTATTATTCTTTAGCTCATAATTATAAGTAATAACTAAAAATACTAACATTTAAAACTTTAAAAGTACAAATATCGAGACTTTCTAGAGTTTGATCACTTAATATAGTTCCCGGGTGCACAACAGTATCGTCTGAGGTTTCATCACGCTAAAATTCGGTGTTCGATATCCGCGGTGAATAGAGAACAGGTGGCCAGAAAGGTGTTGTGCAAGAAATTAATTTCGCAAATACATATTAGGATAATTTTAAATATATAGTTTAATAACTTACCGCTAGATGGCACGAATATGTTATGACCTTGAACAAAGTTTGGTTTTATTAACGATATTTTTCTCATTATGATCCTACAGATTTAATATATATGGAAACCGAAACTTTATTACAAACACGATAACTAATTTTTATCATTATTATTTTGCAAGATGTTGGAATTAAAAAAAAAGTATTGTAGAACATTGGATTTAAACAGAATATCGATCCAGCCCATGTTTGGTACTGTTGAACAAAGTTGTTATACTTTCTAATATTGTTCAAAGCAGTGGTTGTAATTTAAACTTCAACAAACCATTTATGTTTTTTAGAATATTGGTTTCTTCCATTTACAAAAATCTATTCTAGTGTGGCTTGTTAAATCAATAATTTTGTTCATTAAGTTTTGATGTGTGTGTGTGTGTGTGTGGGGAGCAATAGGTTTTTACAGGTAGTAATTTTGTATCTTTGATCTTTGTAAACAAAGTCTTTTAGAATCTTCCTATATACGTGTTTGTATTTGCAAGTTCTTTATTGGTTTATATCAAACCGTCCCTTATTATCAATAAAATGCGTTCACCGATAAAGTTTGAGGCAGAGTTTATTAGAGTATCATCTCGTGTTCCTTTATCTGATGACTTCAGTACATGGCTTTTTCAATTTACCTAAGACAGACTAGTTCAAAGTATTACTGATATGTAAATAATACATTTAGGAGTCGGTGTATAATAAACATAACATAAAAACGTTATGGTTTGATTTGACCGTATGGGAATGACCCTGTTAACCAAGGCTCAGCTGGCTTTCCGATCTTTACGCCTGTGATTTTACACTAATGTAGAAACTTTCGTTCAGATTAGTCGACTACCATTCCGGAAAAAGCAAATGTGATAAGAATCCGTAACAGTATTGTAACATGCTTCACTTGGCACGAGCAATACGGCAGTGGTCATAAGAGCATAAACATAAGAAATTGCATTAAAAGTCTACAAGGTGGTTCTGTACACGCGAATACCTTCTTACTATTGGTGGAAATTTGTTCGTATTCAGTGTTGAAAGTCAAAGAATATAAATCGAATCATGGTGAGTGTTCATCTTGATTCACTGAGTTATAAACACGAGCTCTTGTTAGTAAGATGAATCAGGTGTAGTCAAACGTTTCTCACCAAAGTTAATAAAGAATTATTGTAAGACCTGGAATAGCACCTCGAGACAAAAATACTGGTGTTATTTATGTTTTCCTTGTCAGTTATTTTCTTTAGACACTCGTAAGACCTTGTCTTTGGAATATTTATATAAATACGTGTGTATATATATATATATTTAATAACGACAGGAACTTCATGAGATCAGGTTTGTTGAATCGAAAACATAAACAAATTTAAGAATAATTCCAGTTGTAATTGGGGTAAAACGAAACACGTTTTATTAAACATTCTCTTTAAAAACATCCTCTCGATCTCAAAGGATACTGACAATATAATTAAATCGAAACATTTGTTTTCAACTATGACACAACTTTAAACACAACTTCTGTCTCTCTCTTAACTCTTTTGGAAATTAAATAGTTGAGTGGATAAAATATGTATTTTAAAACAGTTTTCTCGTTCCACAGAGCCTAAACTCGTTTACAATGAAGCAGGAAATTCTGAAAGTTGAATACGAGAATGATTAACACATCTGCTTTGGAAATTCTTCAAGATTTATCGCAAAAGTTTTTAGGTAATAAAATATATCTTAAGGACTTGACAAAAAACTCGTGAATTAATTTCTTAAATAAATTAACGTTTCGCAAAATGGTAAATATATATTACTTGTTCTATTACATCTTTCGTAATAGAAATAACATTTTAGGTGTGATAATACATATTGTAATGTAACACCATTTTATCTGTGCTAATACACCTTGTAATGTAACACCATTTTAGGTGTGATAATACATATTGTAATGTAACACCATTTTAGGTGTGCTAATACACCTTGTAATGTAACACCATTTTAGGTGTGATAATACATATTGTAATGTAACACCATTTTATCTGTGCTAATACACCTTGTAATAAAAGTAACACCAATTTGTGGTTAGGAATACATCTTGATAAAGGTAACATCATTCAGTAAATGGCATAGCACTTGTTATAGTTATTCTGTGAATGGTATATCATTTTTTATAGTTATTCTGTGAATGGTATAGCATTAGTTATAGTTATTCTGTGAACGGTATAGCATTTGTTATAGTTATTCTATAAATGGTTGTCTCATTTGTTATCGTTATTCTGTGAACGGTATATCATTTGTTATTGTTATTCTGTGAATGGTATAGCATTTGTTACAGTTATTCTGTGAACGGTATATCATTTTTTATAGTTATTCTGTAAATGGTATATCATGTGTTATAGTTATTCTGTGAATGATATAGCATTTGTTATAGTTGTTTTACTGAGTGTTTGGAAAATTTCAGCAGTATTAAAGATATTGTTTTGAACGTGAACGATAGCCACCTTATGCGACACATGGGCTAAAGGTCTGTAATCTTGTATTATTGACCAGAGAAGAGGCAACAAGATAGCAGCAACCGTCGCCACAAGGGCTTTTGAACCCCGAATAAAGATATCAACTTTCGTTCTTATAACTCATTCACTGCCGAAAGTGTGGAGAGTGTTCATTAGCTTTGTGGCGCAAAACTCGGACCTTCCTACATGCAGCCCGGCTCGCTAAACTAGGCCACTCCTAGTCCATATTCTTTGATAGTTTTAGAATGTTACTGCATTATTTAAAATATTCGTGATATAGCGTTGTGTGAAGTATTATTGTAAAGAGTAATCCACTTGAAGTTAATATATAATAGAGACGACTGTTTTAGAAAGTAACAACAACTAAAGTTTCGACCTCGTTAGGTCGTTCCCATCATAATATCAGCCGTCTCTACTATATATGACAGTACATTGTTTGAAATATTTTTTTTTAAATAAAACTTTAAATACCTATATAAGCCGTCTCTAATGTTCTAAGTAAGCTGAACAGTCAGGTCAGAGACGTCTAGGATGTTCTAAGTGAGCTGAACGGCCAGGTGAGAGACCCTTAGGATGTTCTAAGTGAGCCGAACGGCCAGGTCAGAGACGTCTAGGATGTTCTAAGTGAGCTGAACGGCCAGATTAGAGACCCTTAGGATGTTCTAAGTGAGCCGAACGGCCAGGTCAGAGACCCTTAGGATGTTCTAAGTGAGCCGAACGGCCAGGTGAGAGACCCTTAGAATGTTCTAAGTGAGCTGAACGGCCAGATGAGAGACCCTTAGGATGTTCTAAGTGAGCTGAACGGCCAGATGAGAGACCCTTACAATGTTCTAAGTGAGCTGAACGGCCAGGTGAGAGACCCTTAGGATGTTCTAAGTGAGCTGAACGGCCAGGGCAGAGACCCCTAGTTAGTTTTCTTCGAAGACAGTTTTTGTACATCCGACATAATTGAACTTGTGTATAGACTGGACTTAAAACTAAGATTTAAGAACTTTAATGGTACACTCGCAACGGATCCTACATGAGGTTAACTGTAACCTCAAACTAGTGAATCTGATGATATAAAAAACAAGCATCGTTTCTTACATGAGGTTAACTGTAATCTCAAACTAGTGAATCTGATGATGTAAACCAAGCATCGTTTCTTACATGAGGTTAACTGTAACCTCAGACTAGTGAATCTGATGATGTAAAACAAGCATCGTTTCTTACATGAGGTTAACTGTAACCTCAGGCTAATGAATCTGATGATGTAAAACAAGCATCGTTTCTTTTTTATAGAATAGTAACGACTTGATGAGTTGTAGTCAGAAGAATTCATGGTGCTGTAATTTTAATTAACTATCACAAAGTTTAACACACCACTTCCTGTAAGTTTAGTTAACGTCAGTGACCACCAGTATAACCTTGTCACTAAAACTGTACTTACGATTATAGCCACTGAGTGCATTATACGTCTAGATAACTATTTTTTTTTAGGGAGGGAGAAGAATGTACCTCTTAAAAGAACACTTTGATGGCTACGTTTTTCAAGTAATCCAGAAATAACGAAAACTTACAGTACACAAATATATAATTCCACAAGTAGTACCGAAGTGCGTGCGCGCGTGCGGGGAGGGAGGGGACAGTGTGGTGTTACACGATCATTCATCCAGTCGCTATCGTATTGACACCTATTTACGCCATCAAGCCTTAAAAAGAGCGAACGCGTTATCCGGTTTGAGAGTATACAAGTCAAGTGTAAAGAATTCAACCACATTCTTTTGTTTACTATCATGATTAAATGTGTTATGCCACCCATTTCGGGTGTTTTTTCTTCTCCACTTTGTATTCTAGATCTGAACCACTCCTCGGAATTTCTTTTTTATATCACCAAGACCTCGTAAAAAATTGTAAACAATTTTATTTGTCCAACTGTCAAATATAAAAGCCTTTACTCGAAGAAAGACAAAAAGATTTATATTTTGAAAAGTCGTGTTTACAGGATAAGTAAGTATGTTATCCACCAACAGATTTCATTTCTATGACCTACGGATTAATCATCCAGTTTACATTAAATGTTAGATGATAACACTTTGTTTAATTATTTAGCGAGCCTTGGTAATGTTCACCAGAAAAAAATGTGTCACATCACGTAGGCCTACTTTTGAACAAGGACCTGTTAGGAAACTTGTCACGTTACGTGAACTGGTTTTTCAGTAAGGACCGGTAAGGCTCATAAGGAAAATTGTGTCACCTTACGTGAGCCTGTTCTTCATCAACGATAGATTTACCAGAAAAAATGTGTCACATCACGTAAGCCTACTTTTGAACAAGGATCTGTTTGGAAACTTGTCACGTTACGTGAACTGGTTTTTCAGTAAAGACCGGTAAGGCTCATAAGGAAAATTGTGTCACATCACGTAAGCCTACTTTTGAACAAGGATCTGTTTGGAAACTTGTCACGTTACGTGAACTGGTTTTTCAGTAAAGACCGGTAAGGCTCATAAGGAAAATTGTGTCACATCACGTAAGCCTACTTTTGAACAAGGATCTGTTCGGAAACTTTTCGCGTAACGTGGACTGGTTTTTCAGTAAGGACCGGTAAGGCTCATAAGGAAAATTGTGTAACATCACGTGAGCCTA
>NW_013675474.1:11841-18952 GCF_000517525.1 Limulus polyphemus
GTGTAGGTTTTATTCCGTATGTATTTAAGTGTAGTGTAGGTTTTATTCCGTATGTATTTAAGTGTGGTGTAGGTTATATTTTGTATATATTTAAGTGTGGTGTAGACTGTATTATGTATGTATTTAAGTTTGGTGTAGGTTTTATTCTGTATGCATTTAAGTGTGGTGTAGATTATATTTTGCATATATTTAAGTGTGGTGTAGATTTTGTTCTCTATGTATTTAAGTGTGACGTAGATTGTATTCTGAACGTATTTAAGTGTGGTGTAGACTGTATTATGTATGTATTTAAGTTTGGTGTATATTTTATTTATGGGTATTTTCACATCTAAAGAGAAGAGAAAGAAATTGATCACCTGCTTTCTTGTCCATCTTGCGTTGACTTGTACTGAATAATAAGTGTCTCGTTATCTTCTCTTATGAAACGTGAGCGTTTATTAAACTCTGTAACACATGTGCTATGATTTCACAAACGACAAAAACTCACGAAATATCCTTTGGTGTGTTTGTTTTACAGAATCAGCTTTTGTAGCTATGTTATTTCTTGATAGGCTTTATTCCTGGGTAATTTGAATCTTTTAATAATTCATGATGTAAGAAACATCATTGCTATCTTACACAGAGTTCTACTGTAGTCAAACTGGAATGTTGATGATGTTGAGTGTCTGTTTAGTTGTGAGGTGTAGTGTGTTTCTTTAGCACGAGATTTGAGGTTCTCTGTGCAACCGCAGTGAAGGAAAAGTACCGCCTGGAAAACGTATTATCTTAACTTGGAGAAAGGATTGTGAAAATGTTCTGTTTGAAGGGGGGGAAAAAGGTCACGTTACGTTATAAAAACAAAACACACACAAAGCAAGAAACGTGTCGTCTGGTTATGAAGAACGTGGAAGATATGAAAAGAGTTTTTTTAATGAAAATATGTGGTACACTCATTTTATGTAACCAAAAAGAACCAAACAGCTGCGACAGACTTTGTAGCACAAAGAAAATGTCAATACAAAAATAAAACAAAGCCTGCCTTGTTAAACAAATGTCAAAAAAAAAGGAAAACAAGTCCAAACTTTTCAGACTTCGTTGATGATGGAATAAGAGTTTGTGGAAACGTTCAACTCGTGCTGTCTCGGTTTTCATTGTTGGACAACAATGCAATTCCAACTGTAAAATATATGAATAAAATGTGAATTAAAACTTGGCATACGGTAGTTGATAGTTAACCAGTATTGTAATCTACACAAGGTAGTTGATAGTTAACCAGTATTGTAATCTACACAAGGTGGTTGATAGTTAACCAGTATTGTAATCTACACAAGGTGGTTGATAGTTAACCAGGTATTGTAATCTACACAAGGTAGTTGATAGTTAACCAGTATTGTAATCTACACAAGGTAGTTGATAGTTAACCAGTATTGTAATCTACACAAGGTAGTTGATAGTTAACCAGTATTGTAATCTACACAAGGTAGTTCATAGTTAACCAGTATTGTAATCTACACAAGGTGTTGGTAGTTAACCAGTATCTAAATCTACACGATGTGGTTGATAGTTAACCAGTATTGTAATCTAAACAAGGTAGTTGATAGTTAACAACACAATTTTCTGATATTTATATCATTTTTAAAACGCCGTCTTTTTTGAAGCGTTACTGTTGTTTTATCTCTGTCGTCTTTATATTAGATATATTCTGTAACAATGTTTTTGATCAATAAATTATGTATTAATATCCGACATTTAGTGAATAAACATGAAAGGTAGACATGATAGACATTCAAACAAAGAACCTGAAGAATTTCTGACGATAGACATTCTAACAAAGAACCTGAAGAATTTCTGACGATAGACATTCAAACCTGAAGACCTTCTGACGATAGACATTCAAACCTGAAGACCTTCTGACGATAGACATTCAAACAAAGAACCTGAAGAATTTCTGACGATAGACATTCTAACAAAGAACCTGAAGACTTTCTGACGATAGACATTCTAACAAAGAACTTGAAGAATTTCTGACGATAGACATTCAAACAAAGAACCTGAAGAATTTCTAACAATAGACATTCAAACAAGAACCTGAAGAATTTCTGACGATAGACATTCAAACCTGAAGACCTTCTGACGATAGACATTCAAACAAAGAACACGAAGTCTTTGAGACGGTAGACACTCAAACCTGAAGACTTTCTGACGATAGACATTCAAACCTGAAGACCTTCTGACGATAGACATTCAAACAAAGAACACGAAGTCTTTGAGACGGTAGACGTTCATACAAAGAACCTGTGAGCTTTGAGACGGTAGACGTTCAAACAAAGAACCTGAGGGTTTTCAAACAGTAGACGTTCAAACAAAAAACTTGCGTTTTTTGGATGGTAGACAATCAGTTAAGAAACTAGAGGGCTTTCGGATGGTAGACATTCTTTCCAACTAGGAACCTAAGGGCTTTCCAATGGAAGTAACATGAGGGTTTTTGGACGGTAGACAATCAGTTAAGAAACTAGAGGGCTTTTGGATGGTAGACATTCTTTCCAACTAGAAACCTAAGGGATTTCCTATGGAAGTAACATGAGGGTTTTTGGACGGTAGACAATCAGTTAAGAAACTAGAGGGCTTTTGGATGGTAGACATTCTTTCCAACTAGGAACCTAAGGGCTTTCCAATGGAAGTAACATGAGGGTTTTTGGATGGTAGACAATCAGTTAAGAAACTAGAGGGCTTTCGGATGGTAGACATTCTTTCCAACTAGGAACCTAAGGGCTTTCCAATGGAAGTAACATGAGGGTTTTTGGACGGTAGATATTTAAAAAGGAACTCAAAGGCTTTCGGACAGTAAACTTTCAAATAAAGAACCGGAGGGTTTTCGAAAGGAAGAGATTATTTACTTCTGGAGAAAATTTCACAGTTCATCCCGAACAAAGTATATAATTTTAAAGAACCTTTAAAGTAACAAAGTATAATTTTGTTAGTTTTTTATTTAAACGCAAAGGGCTATCTGTGCTATGCCCACCAGGGGGATTGAACACCGGATTTTAGCATCATAAGCTCTCAAGCTTAACGACGGGAGTACCAGGAGAACAGACAAGTATGATTTTGGGTGTTATCTATTTTATTCAATCTAATAAGGTAAGTTTTCCGATTCATTGAAGTACAGCCGGATAAGAGAAGATGAAATAGAGGTAAAAAATTGAACATTAAAAAAAAAGGAACCAACATTTCAAATGACAACGTGTTAAGGAAAACAAAATTCGCAAAAATTCACGTGCAAGAAAGATCACCCTCTGACGTAATAAAGCTTGCTTCACCAGAAGATCAATTGTTCTTTTATAAAGATTTTGGAAACAAAGACAGAAAAAAAAAGTTTTATGTTGGGATTTGGGGAAAACATTAACCAAAACGTATGTGTG
The DNA here is from genome assembly GCF_000517525.1 of Limulus polyphemus. Taxonomy (NCBI): domain Eukaryota; kingdom Metazoa; phylum Arthropoda; class Merostomata; order Xiphosura; family Limulidae; genus Limulus; species Limulus polyphemus. The sequence goes on from NW_013675474.1 coordinate 15,240, forward strand.
TTTGAAGGACTTCATCCAGTTGATCAATAAGAAAATAAAACACTTTTTTAACGTACTTTAGTGGACTTTAAAGTACGTATATATCACTTTTTTGTTTTTTTTTGCTGTTTGTTTTTCAGAAACGAAAACCCGTCTAAAAGAAGAAAATGGGTTAGTACTTTAAGTATTCTAAATGTATTATCTATACTTGTATAACTTATACTAAATTAAGGTATACGTTGTGTTTTTAAATCAGGGTCTTTCGATGGCTCATCGGCGAGCTTAAGAACTTATAACGCTAAAATGCAGGATTCGATACAGGATTCTACACATTATGCGTTGAAATAAATAAAATTACAAGTCAAGTTTCCTCAAGTTATTTTACCTCAGATTATTGAACCAAAAAATTTCATAAAAGCGGTAATTTTTTATGACGTGCACAAACTAAAAAACAAACAAACAACAAAAACCAACTCTTTCGTCGTACAGATGTTTCCACCTTAACCTTCTTTACTGGTTGTAAGAGCATCTCATCTCTACATATCTAAAATTCGGGGTTCAATTTCCCTAGTGGACAGAGTGCAGATGGTCTATTGTGTGGCTTTACGCTAAAAAAAGATAGCAACAGTATCGCGACTATGCACCATAGACTAGATATCCCATTTCTACAACTGTAACGAAATGTGAGCCCTGCCATCTGGCGGGGGATTTGATAATAATTTATCGAAGAAACACATCAGGTGTTATATCCTTGAAACTGTTTGCAATAAACTCACGAAGAAACACATTAAGTGTTATATCCTTGAAACTGTTTACAATAAACACACGAAGAAACACATCAAGTGTTATATCCTTGAAACTGTTTACAATAAACACACGAAGAAACACATCAAGTGTTATATCCTTAAAACTGTTTACAATAAACACACGAAGAAACACATCAAGTGTTATATCTTTGAAACTGTTTACAATAAACACACGAAGAAACACATTAAGAGTTATATTCTCGAAACTGTTTACAATAAACACACGAAGAAACACATTAAGTGTTATATCCTTGAAACTGTTTACAATAAATACACGAAGAAACACATCAAGTGTTATATTCTCAAAACTGTTTACAATAAACATACGAATAAACACATTAAGTGTTATATCCTTGAAACAGTTTATAATAAACACACGAAGAAACACATCAATTGTTATATCTTTGAAACTGTTTATATAAATACACGAATAAACACATTAAGTGTTATATCCTCGAAACTGTTTACAATAAACACGAAGAAACACATTAAGTGTTATATCCTTGAAACAGTTTATAATAAACACACGAAGAAACACATCAAGTGTTATATCTTTGAAACTGTTTATATAAACACACGAAGAAACACATTAAGTGTTATATCCTTGAAACTGTTTACAATAAACACACGAAGAAACACATCAAGTGTTATATTTTTGAAACTGTACAATAAATACACGAAGAAACACATCAAGTGTTATATCTTTGAAACTGTTTATATAAACACACGAAGAAACACATTAAGTGTTATATCCTTGAAACTGTTTACAATAAACACACGAAGAAACACATCAAGTGTTATATCTTTGAAACTGTTTACAATAAACACACGAAGAAACACATTAAGTGTTATATTCTCGAAACTGTTTACAATAAACACACGAAGAAACACATTAAGTGTTATATTCTCGAAACTGTTTACAATAAACATACGAATAAACACATCGAGTGTTATTTCGTGTTAGATATAATTTTTTATTGAATTTGATAGAACGGGTATGTAGATGAGCACGTTTGACAACCATAGAATGTAGAATTAAAAGTTGTGTAAAGTAAACTACTAATTAAATAGTTGGAACACAGGATTGACTGCACAGTAAAACATTTAATACAAAGTTGATATTTATCGTGAATGGTGCGTTTCATGAATGTTTTAAATTCTATATTTTACGATTTCTTTTCTTTTTTTTATCAGAACAGTTTCCAGAATAAGCTAGGGTGATGTTATATTTGAGTCATTTTCCTGATCTATAGTTGGTCAGTTTTTACGAGTATTAAATACCAATGATGCTAGGCTGATGTTTGAGTATACAGCAGGAAAGACTATTGTGAACGTTTTATTCCCGCGTGCTTTATGATGGTAAGGTTTAATTATCGTGATGTCTCTTGATAAGCGGTTCTCATGGATCCATTCAACTATTATTGCAATGGATACACATAATCCAAAACTCAAAATAACGTCACTAGCCGTGTTAGCTTTGTTTCATAAAAATATATATAACGTATTACACGTATATACATGTAGAGACTCTTTTTATAGGGCAGCCAGCTCGAGCCAAACGTCTGTTTTTATTAAACTTGCCGCTTTTAGAGCCTAGAGTTTTCGTAAACACTTCGAGTGTTGTACTCCGTGCTGATGAGGTTTTTGTTCTTAATAGTAGAGCTTGTCAGGTCGACTGAGCACACAATATCTCATCAGAACTCTTAACATCAGTTATGCACAAGTCGTAAGTAATGAACAGATCAAACTGACTCGTAGTGAAACGTACATTTATTTCAATCATCATCTTCGTTATCAACGGGGCATTTTGATTTCAAGTCAACAACTTAGTTCAACAGTTTTTAAATAGTGTTTATTTATAGGAAGAGTTTTGAATTTTTTACGGTAAACTTTGATCAATGAATAATGTTTACTTGGTAAAACTCGCATGCCCAGTAATCGTGTGCTTGCTATTGTTTAACCGTGATCAAAGTGTTGTGAAAAGTGATAATCGTCGGAATGTTGATCAAAGTGTACCAACAGTCACAATGATTAAATAAATGTTGATCAAAATGTAACGGTAGTCATGATCATTAATTAAGTAAACGTTGATCAAAATGTAACAGTAGTCATGATCATTAATTAAGTAAACGTTTATCAAAATTTGCCGAAAGTCATGCTGATTAATTAAGTAAACGTTGATCAAAATGTGCCGACAGTCATGATCAATAATGAAGTAAAAGCTGATCAAAGAGTACCAACAGTCATAATGATTAAATAAATGTTGATCAAAATATGCCGACATTCATGCTGATTAATTAAGTAAACGTTGATCAAAATGTGCCGACAGTCATGATCAATAATGAAGTAAAAGCTGATCAAAGAGTACCAACAGTCGTAATGATTAAATAAATGTTGATCAAAATATGCCGACATTCATGATCATTAATTAAGCAAACGATCAAAATATGCCGACATTCATGATCATTAATTAAGTAAACGATCAAAATATGCCTACAGTCATGATCATTAATTAAGTAAACGATCAAAATATGCCTACAGTCATGATCAATAATGAAGTAAAAGCTGATCAAAATATGCCTACAGTCATGATCAATAATGAAGTAAAACCTGATCAAAATGTGACAGTAGTCAGGCTGATTAACTAAACGTTGTTTAAAGTGTGCCGACAGAAGAGCTGATTGGCCGAGCATACACCAAAGTAGGTTACGATTGGACAAAGTGTGAAATAAATATTCTGTGTTATTTAAATCTTTAATTTAATCGAAAGTTATAATTTACTGGTCTCTTGAGAACCAAAATAATTAGATGTAGTAACACACTGTATGTTTGTGTATTACTAACAAAAGGCCCAGCATGGCCAGGTGGTTAGGGCGCTCGACTCGCAATCTGATGGTCCCGGGTTCGAATCCCCGTCCCACCAACCAT
>NW_013675474.1:19383-20585 GCF_000517525.1 Limulus polyphemus
AGCTGGAGGTGGGTGGTGATGACTAGCTGCCTTCCCTCTACTCTTACACTGTTAAATTAGGGACGGCTAGCGCAGATAGCCCTCGTGTAGCTTTGCGCGAAATTCAAAACAAACAAACAAACAAATACTAACAAACATAAGAAGAAGGAAATGACAGGCTTAAGGTTTTAGGTATATGAAATTAATTACGCTATATTCACTAACTCCATTGGTCTAAAGTTAGCAGGACTAATACACGTTAAAATGAACCAAAAAATAGATCAAAGCGCGTGCGTCATGTTATAAGGTATATCGAGTATGCTATTTCAATTAGAGTCACGGTTTCGAATGTTTCTGGAGACATAACTTATCCGGTTCTCTAAATCTGGTTTGGAATCATGTTGGCCATTTGCTATACATCTCTGTCTGACGTTTAGGTTTTTTTTTATCCATCAAATGCGAGACGAATCTGGAAGTCTACAAATTACTTTCTCACTGGCAACACCTCCTACGCGCGTGCAATCTGAGGGGGTTGTGAACGTCCCCCGAGACGTACTTCTAGCCATACACTACTAAACATTTGGTTATCGGCATTAGTGCGTACATTCATATAACCTCGTCGTTTTTTAGACTTCTGTATTTTTACATTGTTTTGGATACGTTTGGTTTTTAACCCTTTGGTAACTATATGTATATCCACGAAGCCTACTTTTCTATGCAAATGAATATAGCTTGTTTTTATATAATTTAATATCTGCCGCCGAAAGTAATATGTATTTGTGTTTCTTAAAGGCCTAGCAGAACTCTTTTAGAGACATATATAACACAGTTGTTTGGGAATTTGTTGTTCACAGTAAAGGATTCAGTTTCCAGAATGTGTATGTCTGCGGATTTACAACGCTAGAAACCGGGTTTCGATACCTGTGCTGGGCAGAGCACAAATAGCCCATTGTGTAGTTTGTTAAATAATCGATATAATTTGACATTATTAAAAGTAATTAAACAACTTCAGAGTCTGTCCGTCGACTTTCTGTTTAGGTCACATTTCCACCAATATTAACTAAAGTATAGAATTTAACAAAAATCTATACATTGTATTTTTACCCCAAAATTTGATGTCAAAATCTGCTTGCGTCCTATACACCGAAGGTATGAATAATATATAAACACAAGCCATGTGTAAATATATTTAAATAGGCATACATAGTTTAGTTCAATTGAAT
>NW_013675474.1:21501-23065 GCF_000517525.1 Limulus polyphemus
TGCAACAGTTTAATTGCGGAGAATAAAATTGTTAACACCATTAAAACTATTAACACAGTCGTCACACAAAAACTGTTTTATAAGTTCCTACACTCAGTCTACTGACACCTGGATAAAATCAGAGATACATGAACATTAGAGCTTTCATGAAAATATTTATTAAAAAAAACGGTATTCATTCGTAAAACTGCAGATTTTGATATTATTTCTGCGAATCTTACACACTTCTCATCAGAAAATGCAAAACGGTGTTTAAGTTTCGTCATATGATATTTAGTAAGTTAGCTCACATGTCACGCGGAATTTGAATAACCCCAGTGATAAACGGCAACGGTTCAGATATGAGCTACTGACCAGAAGAAAGTCAACTAGCAACACCTACCGCCTCAAAGGCTTTGTTCTGTGTTGGCTCTTGCTTTCATAAGGTGCACGCGGCTGAAAATGCAGAACATTTTCTGGAGCATCACGTTTCGAACCCTGGATCCTACAATCTTAGACCAACACCCTAACACGTGGTCACACCCAGCACATTTAACAAAGCAGTAAAGTATAAGTACATGGATATTATTAATGATATACTAATTTTTAGAACCCACGAATGAAAGCAAAGAAGAATAAGTTATAATATGTCAACCACACAATATCCGCTTTTTTCTGTGACGACGAGGCCTTTCGCCTAATACCAGGGTTAGTCGTCTCGGCTGGAATACAATAGACAAGACAGTGACGTAGGCGTTATATATATTTTGAACTGTTATGAGCAGAAACTGTTAAAGTGTGAATCGGATTATGTGAGTGAACTAATGATTATGAATTTTATTTAATTCATAAATCAGATTTTAGGGAAGGGTTAATAACACGACGTTATTTATTTAACGCTCCGAAAAACTTTGTTACATCACTATCAATATAAAAGTAGTTATTTACGTATAGCTACAAGTTTTATTATGTCACGTGTATTTAGAAAGAGATGTAACGAACTTGTAGCTACACGTATATAACTACTTCTATGTTGATATTGATTTTACAACGTATGGTTATAACAGCATTGTTTTGTTGTATTTGGGTGTACGTTGGTGTTTAAATAAAGCTATTTGGTTGGTGGTTATAACAGCATTATTTTGTTGTATCTGGGTGTACGTTGGTGTTTGAACAAAGCTATTTGGTTGGTGGTTATAACAGCATTGTTTTGTTGTATTTGGGTGTACGTTGGTGTTTAAATAAAGCTATTCGGTTGGTGGTTATAACAGCATTGTTTTGTTGTATTTGAATGTACATTGATGTTTGAACAAAGCTATTCGGTTGGTGGTTATAACAGCATTGTTTTGTTGTATTTGAATGTACATTGATGTTTGAACAAAGCTATTTGGTTGTTGCTAATAACAGCATTATTTTGTTGTATCTGGGTGTACGTTGGTGTTTAAATAAAGCTATTTGGTTGGTGGTTATAACAGCATTGTTTTGTTATATTTGGGTGTTCGTTGATGTTTGAACAAAGCTATTTGGTTGGTGGTTATAACAGCATTGTTTTGTTGTATTTGGGTGTACGTTGGTGTTTAAATAA
>NW_013675475.1:0-1302 GCF_000517525.1 Limulus polyphemus
CCTGTCACCGGACTGGATAGCAGCATGTTGCAGGTTAACCCCCAGGTAACAGCTAGTACCTGTCACCGGACTGGATAGCAGCATGTTACAGGTTAACCCCCAGGTAACAGCTAGTACCTATCATACAGCTGAACAGACTGGAACAAGTGGGGTAAATTGTCTTGTTCAAAAACACAACAGCGTGACGTGGGCCATCCTCGATCTCGAAACCATTCGACTAAGAGATTAAAGCCGAACCTACTAAGCCACGCTGCCTCTACTCGTAGTAGGTTTTACAATTAAAACCTACCTTGACAGGTAGGTTTTATAACTGACTAGACAAATATAGTTAAAACCGCATAGACGACGAAAACAACAAAATTAAAAAATAGGTTGAACAATCGCCAAGTTTAAAATTTTTATTTAAAGAAGGATGACGTTTCGAGCTAGTGCTCTTCATCAGATCGTACAATTTGATGGAGAGCAGCGCTAGCTCGAAACGTCACCCTTCTGTTAATTAAACAAATAAAAGAAAAAACTTGGCAATTGTTCAACCTATTATTTAATTTAGAACTAACTAGAACAGGTACGTGCGAAATATATGTCCGTCTGTATTTGTATAGGCAATAAATACCTGAAAGCTTGCGCGTATCTGGGTGAAAGTTTGTGTCATTATCACCTGATAAGAGAACCCTCGCACCCAGTCAATCTTTCCTGGTATATATGTTAAACAAACCTTACCGTTCAACTGTTGTTAGCTGACTAACACGAGTCGAACAATTACATGGTTTCTAGTGGGGAAGAATAACGTAATAGTTGTAAAAAAAAGTTTGTTTTCGAAATTTTTATGTGTAATAATTAGTGATTTTTTCGTTTGGTGAAAGGTATTTTCACATAAGGCGGTTAATAAGCAACGCAAAAGAACTTAATGTTTATAAGCTAACGTTTATTAACAATAAGAAAAGTAATTGATTCAATGATATTTGATATAAAAAGGTGGGACAAGTTTGGAGGCGAATTGACGTGCTATAGTGTTAAATCGAATGATCAGTACTGGACAGACGAAGAATTTCTGGACAACGTTTTGTTTAAACATGTTTAGTGAAGGATCAGGTGATCAGTCCCGTATTGGGCTGGATTACGTTTTGTTTAAACATGTTTACTTAAGGATCAGGTGGTCAGTCCCGTATTGGGATGGTTTACGTTTCGTTTAAACATGTTTACTGAAGGATCAGGTGGTTGGTGCCCGTATTGGGCTAGTCTACGTTTTGGTTAAATATGTTTACTGAAGGATCAGGTGGCCAGTGCTGTATAGGGTTAGTC
>NW_013675475.1:2302-4210 GCF_000517525.1 Limulus polyphemus
AGTGCTGTCATTAAATAGATACGTAGATTTTGTTTCAAAAGATTAATCATGAATAATTAAGTAAATAAGAAATTAATGTATGATTTTGTTAACATAATCATACAATAGTTTCTGGTCAAATATTTAATAAGATATTATTTCCTTACTATAGTAATTTCTGCATAAAATGATAAGAAGCCAAAGATCCGAGTCCTCAACAATGCGCGGGGGATCATATACCTCATCCACCATCAATGATAGATTCAGGCAAGAAAATCTCCTCGAACCAATTTCAGTGGACAGCGAGTCAGCATCCTCTGATGATGAGAAAAAAAACAAAGTAAACATATGTCTTATTCCGGTGTTCATATCAGAGACCATTTTTCTGGGAAGTCTGGCAGTCTTGGCATACTTTCTCAGGTGAGTAATGAGGAATGCATTTTTTTGATTTCTAAAGCTGAAACAAGTGGGTGAACCAGAACCGTCTTTGACATCTAGTTTACAACGGTTCTTGCTTCCAATCATAAGAAGAAAAAATTAAAATGAACGTATAAGAAATTTCAGTATGTAATACTCTTTTGTTAGGTTGTTGGCAGAAGTGATCTCTTGAATAAGTTTTTTAAGCTTCACCTACAGTGTTTTTGTTAGATTAAGTATATTTTGTTCTTGAGAGTTAATTTAAAGAGAGTATTGTTTTTACACGTGGTCTCATGCTACAAAGAATTCGGAAAGGTTTTTCTTAATTTGTTTATAGGTTTGAGACGGTATTTCCAGTCCTTGATCACGGGTTTGTTGTCAACGATCCTAAGTTTATGTATCCAAAGGAGCCAGCCTACGATAACTCAACAATTCCAGTTAATTTCAGTGAAAAGACGTTGTATGCGCTATCCCTTGCCATTCCTTTTGGATTAGTAAGTAGCAATACCTCTTAATATGTATTATTATATGGTCGACTTACCTCACAATTCATATATAGAACTAGTGATAAAAAATAGTGTTTGAAAAACTAATAATGTCAGTCATCTACTTCAAGTATAAAATATTATTATACTAACAATAAAACAAAAAGAATTACATGTGTACACAGGACTAAATCAAACGTAATTGAATAATATCAAAACGAAACACTTATTATTGAGAATGCACTAGTTGCCAACAGTGATATAAAACCAATAACGTCACCAATACACCAGTTGCTAAAAGGAATTATAAACAAATACTTAGTTTCAACTATACACCAGTTGCTAACAGTAATATTTAACTTCAACAATACACCAGTCGTTAACAGTAATTATAAACATATACATAGCTTCAACAATACATCACTTTCCAACAGTAATTATAAACAAATACTTAGCTTCAACAATACATAAGTTGCTAACAGCAATAGTAGACAGATATTTAGCTTAAACAATACACCAAGGAGGTAATAAAAATTGTCCCAGTAATTATAGACTCATTAGTCTTACATCAGTTGTGGGAAACGTTAGGGAAAATCTGATAAAAGATGCTTTGCAAAATCGTTTAACAAAGTTTAGAATTTTATTGGATAGTCAACATGGTTTCACTAAGGGCAAATCTTGCCTTACAATTTTTTTGACATTCTTTGAAAAGATGAGGGTAAGGGTGTAAATTTGGTGTATCTGGATTTTCAGAAACTTTTGACAAGGTGCTACGTAAAAGGCCTGTAAAATGTTTTATCTCTATAGGTGTTAGGGATAAATTAGCTAATTGGATAGATGAAAGAAGAGGGTTGTTATAAATGGAGTTCAGTCAAAGTGGATTAATGTTACAAGTGGGGTACTTCAGGGCTCAGTCTTAGGACCTTTGCATTTTTTTATTTATATCAATGGCACAAATGATATTAAAGTCTTGGATGTTGCTAGCTGTGAAGAGGATGCTGCTGATTTACAAAAGGATTTAGATCAT
>NW_013675475.1:4849-18753 GCF_000517525.1 Limulus polyphemus
TTTTTATATTTAACAAAGAGAATAGTAGGACTAGGGGACACAAATATAAATTTTGGCAGGGTAGGAGTCATTTTCAGCCAAGAAAGTTTTATTTTTCTAACAGGGTGGTTGGAATTTGGAACAGGTGGCATTTGGGTGTTGTAGAGGCAGTAAATTTAAGTGAGTTTAAGAGAAAGCTTGATAACTTTATCAGTGATAAGGGCTGGCTTTAAGATTTTAAAAAAATAGTTGTAGTTTAGTTTAGAGGATGGGACAGCCGAGATGGACCAATAGGTTTTTGTTGTTCCTAATCATTATGTTATGTTAACAGTAATTATAAACAAATATTTAACTTCAACAATGCATCAGTTACTTAGGTTATACTGTTATAGTAATATTGTAACTTGAGTCACCAGAAAGATGTAACTAAGAAATACACTTTCATCATATTATAACACATGAACATTTTTTATGCCAATAACACATTTCTAACAACAGTATTTTAACGTTAAAAAGACTTGGCTTCAATAATACACACATTGTTAACAACAGTATTATAACATTAAAAGACTTGACTTCAGTAATGCATACACCGTTAACAACAGTATTGTAACACGTTAAAACGACTTGACTTCAATAATACACACACATTAACCACAATATTGTAACACGTTAAAAAAGACTTGACTTCAATAATACACACATTAACCACAATATTGTAATATTAAAAGACTTGACTTCAGTAGTGCACACGTTGTTAACACCAGTATTGCAGCACATTATAAAATATTTGACTTCAATAATACGCACATTGTTAAAAGCAATATTATAACATAAAATAAGACATGACTTTAGTAATACATATGTTATTACAGGAACAGTATAATACACTAAAGATATAGTTTGGTTAATATGTATTATAATATATTTATAATTTTTCTATGAGAAGAAACAATTAATATTTAGAGAGCAAATTCTCCTAACAATGATGATTCAACTGAAACAATTTTCTAGATTTTTCGTGAAGAAAATCTCAATGTTTATCTCAGAATATGCTTGGACTCTGAACGTTTTTAACATATAGTGATAATAAACATTTTCAATTGAGTAGTTTATATTTGGAATATAAAAAGATATATATATATTAAATTAATATGAAATAAAATACGCAAACATTTCATGTCTATTTTGCGTTTTCGTCGTGTAGATTTTACTTGGAGAAATAGGATATTTTATATTTTCGAGAAGGTCCAGGAAAGTCGTGCGTGTGGGATGTAAAGGATGTAAATTGCACATGATCACTCGTAGGCTTCTTCGATTTACAGGTATGCTTTGGTTTTCATGCCATTTAACCTAGAACATGTTACCATAGTAGCCTCGCTAAGCAACGCGAAAAACAAAATAATTGAAAGCTACTCTTATAGTACTGGATTATTTTGTTGCTAAGGTAAGTCTCAATAATCAGTGAAATAGTTTGTAAATATCTATAACTAAATGTCTGGGTGTCATTCTGTACGTTTACATCTCCAAGTGTCAGTCTATAACGAGTTTCAATGTAAGTGATTGTGTGCCACTCTGTCGCTGTATTAATGTCCATGTGTCACTATTATATCTAACTTTTTGTGTGTCACTCTAAGTGCTAGTCTATTCCTCTAAGTGAACAACTTTCAAGTCTGGGTGTCCATTTGTTACTCTATGTCTAAAAGTCAATGTGTCATTATCTAACGAATTGAACTGATCATGTGTCACACTATTTTTCAGACTGTCTATCTGTCAGTCTATGTGTTCGTGTATTACTGTGTATCCACAGTTGCTAATCTAAGTGTTCGTGTATAACTGTGTATCCACAGTGCTAATCTAAGTGTTCGTGTATTACTGTGTATCCACATTGCTATGCAGCTTAACGACGAGACTGGAGAAAATCAATATATATATATATATTTGTTTCAAGAATAATAAAAAATCCGTTAATTATTATCTTAACACAGTTCATATGCAACTTATATCTTTTAAAAAGTATTTCCTTTAAATGCACATTTAATTGTTGTGAATAAAGGGTTGAGATCCATACAATATATGGTTTATCTACAATCATGTACATTTCCCTTCATTGTGTTTAATTATTGTGAACAAAGAATTGAGATCCATAAAATATATGGTTTATCTACAATCATGTACATTTCCCTTCATTGTGTTTGATTGTTGTGAACAAAGGGTTAAGATCCATACAATATATGGTTTATCTACAATTATGTACATTTCCCTTCATTGTGTGTTTGACTGTTGTGAACAAAGGGTTAAGATCCATACAATATATGGTTTATCTACAATTATGTACATTTCCCTTCATTGTGTTTAATTGTTGTGAACAAAGAATTGAGATCCATAAAATATATGGTATATCTACAATTATGTACATTTCCCTTCATTGTGTGTTTGATTGTTGTAAACAAAGAATTGAGATCCATAAAATATATGGTATATCTACAACAACAATCAAACACACAATGAAGGGAAATGTACATAACTAAACAAAGAATTGAGATCCATAAAATAGATGGTATATCTACAATTATGTACATTTCCCTTCATTGTGTGTTTGATTGTTGTGAACAAAGAATTGAGATCCATACAATATATGGTTTATCTACAATTATGTACATTTCCCTTCATTGTGTGTTTGATTGTTGTAAAACCTTTTTTTTTCATCTTTTCTGAACAATCAGGAACTTTTCTATTCGGACTGCTTTGTACCAGTATCTTGACGGATGGCCTTAAGATGGCCACTGGTCGACCAAGACCATACTTCTTTGAGGCCTGCAACGTGAGTAAAGACGTGGTGAGCTCCAACTGTCTTTCCTTAAGTTCCTGTAGCGCCTCTGGTGATCTTAGAGAAGCTAGGTATGTTTAAAAGTTTTACCTTTGAGGAGGAGTACTATGCGTTGTGTAGATTCCCGCTGATACACCAACCTTGATCCTGTTTAACAAGAACTTTTAATACACTAACATTAATCACTGAGTAAGAACATTCTTTATAGATCCTTTCTTTATGTTCTAGGGCGTCCTTACTATTGCTTGAAATTATTTTCGTTTGAACATTGAATGTGTTTTAAATACGATTTTTCCTAATCTATTACAGATTAAGCTTTCCTTCGTTCTACGCCTCACTTTCAGCTTACACAGGAGTATTTGTAATGGTAAGTTGAAAATATAAGTGTTTCTATCTGGACATTAATCTCAGATTGAACACCAATTGCTAAAATTAACAACATATTTGAACTACGGCACATTATATTATAAACATACAATCAGTTAAATAAACTTTTTAGCATCTTCCTTTTATGGTTTATAAACTAAGTCTAGACCATGGTTGCTCCTGGATAAGAGACTGGATTGAAAAGGGACTTCTTATGGCTTGTAAATGATCTTTGAGAGAGGAAGGCTGTTTCTGCCATTGGCAACTTTCACTGTCCCGAAAGGGTTTTACCAGAAGATTTGAGCCCTGCTCAGGATACTTTGAGAAAGACAGAGTTTAAAGTAATGTTGCAGGCTATGTTTTTGTTATTTCGATTTTTTGTTCACTAGAGAGAGAGAGTTTTCCACGACTTACTGATTGTGTGAGGACTAGAATTTTCTTGAAAATTTGAGCCTCGTGTGACCGTTCATGAAATAATGTAACAATATACAACAGTGTATACTGGAGTGAGTGAGTTAGTCTGTTCGCCAGTGATTCGGGTAGTTCAATTAGTGTATTCGTGAGTAATTCAGTCATTCAGTTAGTTATTTAGTGATTAAACAGTTAGTAAGTGAGTCAGTCAGCGTGTTTGTTATCGATGATTAGGGATGAAATTGGACAAGAAAGTGACTTCACCTTCATTTGCGAGTTATGCATACTATTAATTTCAGAATTTCTGTTGAAATGTTGTTTGTGAAGTTAGGCCCACTACATGTAACCTGTAGTCTGTATAAAATATTACCGAAAAAGTAAATTAAAATATTGATGGAGACGTAAACTCCAAATTTGTACAATTCTGTACGCAAACATGCCAAAGGACGCGCAGAGGCGTAGCCAGGGGGGGGGGGGCATAGTCCCCCTGAAAAATCTAGTCATATTGTTTTTTAGCTTTTATATAGAATAAACTCGTTTTGTATCGTTTAATAAGAAAATAAAACTTCTATAAACACTATTAAATTTGATTTGTTTTGTTTTAATGACCATGTAATTAACATTTTAGATAAATTTCAGCTTTTTAATTTATAGCCCCCCTTTAAAATTTCCTGCCCTCACCGAGTGAAAAACCTGGCTACTCGTGTTAAGGAACTAACAGAATACTGTTAACACTTACATTTCATAATTATACAGCTGTAACGTATTGTATCTTTGGCCGGGTTATTCGGTAAAAATATTGGGAAATCCAGTCCACTTAACGATAACAAACTGTTATATCTTCTAAGTGATTTTTGTGCAGTGCCACACGTGACGTTCCACACAACATAAACAAACTACCAACTGATAGCACGAGAAATGGACGCAGTAGTCTGGAGGCCCTGACGGCTAGAACACAATGGACGTAGCTCTGAAGGACCAAGAATGATTATTTTATCTTCGGTAACAAAGTGCCAAGACTTTCTAAAAAGTTGATATATGTTTAATACCTCAAACAGATAAATGTCAGGCTGGTTTCTTGGGGGAGTTGTGGCAGCTTATATTGTAAGTACCATCTCTTTCACTTTAAATATAGCAAAAGTCTGATTTCTTGGGGGAGTTGTGGCAGCTTATATTGTAAGAACCATCTCTTTCACTTTAAATATAGCAACAGGCTGGTTTCTTAGGGGAGTTGTGGCAGCTTATATTGTAAGAACCATCTCTTTCACTTTAAATATAGCAACAGTCTGGTTTCTTGGGGAGTTGTGGCAGCTTATATTGTAAGAACCATCTCTTTCACTTTAAATATAGCAAATGGCTGGTTTCTTCGGGGAGCTGTGGTAGCTTACTTAGTAAGTGTTAACGATAGCTCTTATCATTTACATAGGAAATAACATTTACGTACAATATGAACGGAGGAACCGAGGCCAGCATTGTATAATTACTAAAACAATGAATATAAACAAACTCAATACTTATATTCAAGCTTCAGATAGCCGTCACAAAGTAACAGATTTATTTATCAAATCAAACTACTTCAGGTAGTTAATAAATTAACATTCAGGTTTAGAATGTGAGAAGTTGTGGTTATTTAATAATAGAAACTTTCTGGATAAAACAAGACTTTTTTTTTAAGTTGTTCACCTTTGAACATTTTTGTTTTTTCAGTGTATCTTCACTTTGAGATCCTTCCATGAGCATCATCAATTGAAGAGAAAATGTTGTCATCCAAAAAAAACACCGGGTTCTTCCCAATGAAGCGAAAGAGGCCTCTTTTTTTTCGATACTTCCGAATTCCTCATGTATCGTACCAAAATTCACAGGTTCAGAGGTTATCTAATGCTGATCTGAGTACGAATTATTCGCTAACTTCCATTTCTCGAACACAGTCTTTCCCATCATATATGCATAACTTCAATGGATAACGAGACACCCAAATGAACAAGCTTTTTGAATGATGACGACAAAAGATTATTTGCTGTCCTAATAATGATTATTTGTTTCCTATTGAGTTCATTGGTAATATTTAATTACAGTTTTCCGTTTTGGTTTCAGCTTATTTGAGCAGTATTAAAATAAATGAAGTGGTAAGAAGCCGTCTATAATTATTCACGAATAATTTTGGAATAATCTCATCTAACCTCCAGAAGAAATCTGTTATTTTTAGTACCCTCTTTAGCATTTATTTCATATTTAAGGGAATTGAATGCCACTTTGTGTGATAAGCCCTAGATTCAGTATTAATTGTAATAATAAAAACAAAAATTTCAATGAGTACAATGATATTTTGAAATATTTTTATGAATTATGACTTACTCGGACTGGGATTTTGGAGGCTCATAACAAATCAAGGATAGAATAAAAATCGAAGCTTACAGTGTAATTATCAAAATAAATGTAGATAATCTTTTCCTGTCTAAAAACACTAATATCACTGATTATTTAACGAGTTAATTTACGTACGGCGACATCTATTGAGTATATTGAAAAGTTTACATTACAACCACTTAGTAGCTCAGCGGTAAGTCTGATGGCTTAAAACGCTAAATAATCAGGTTTCTATACCTGTGGTAAGCACAATACAGATAACTAATTGTATGGCTTTGTAGTTAACAATAAATAAACAAACACACAAGGGTTAAAATTCCTAGCTCACGTGTATATTTTTAATCTTAATTTTTGTATTGTGCAATGAACAATTCTTCGAACATATACATTGTTACCTCTTACAATATAATGGATCACACAAATTTATACTTATAATGATAACTGCAAATATTTTAAAAATTATAATATCAGTGCGTCCATCTATAGGATACGTTTCTAAAATAAGAAATAAAAACCTTTCACTAGCGTTCTTTTTTATACAATATTTTGTAAAATCTAAATAAAACTAAAAAAAAGTTCGAAAATCATTTAAACGGTAAACACGAATAAAAAAAAAGTGTTAATGATGAGCAGAATACTTGTTGAAGAGGTAGGGGTCATCAACTATTCAGATTATACTGGTTTTGCTATCGTCATTCGGAACGTGGAAGAAGCTTAGTGCAGATGGCAGCATGTCCGAAAATACATGAAAAACATATTTATTATTATTATTTTAAAGGCACTAACGTTTCAGAGACCACTTTACGTGTGACGTAATGATACGTGCCTACACTGCAGTCTTACTTCAACGTAGGACTATTTATTGTTGAAAACTGTAGAACCTTAAACTCACTTAACCCATATAGTGTTCTTACACAGAGTAATAACAAATAAAAAAGCATTATAATAGAATAATTATATTTCATCAATATTCTTCTAATGAGGTTCGGCATGGTGTGGTAACACCCCTTCACTAATCTCAATCGAGACATTTGCCTATAAACCTGCTTGGCGACCCTATAAATAGCCCAAGGTTATCTCGACTTCTTTCACGATATCACAAGAGAATATACCGAAGAGAACACCCCAGTGATAAGACATCAAGTATTAATGAAGAACAAAAGGTTATCCCATTTTCTTACCATAAGCCACGGAAAATATTTGCATTTTCTTTTATGTCAAAGCTACTATGGCTATTTTATGTCATCCCTTATTTTGAGCTACTGACCAGTGACCAGAGGATAACAGCTAATCAGCAGCATCCCAGTAACTACTTACTATCCACGCTTAATTAACTGTCACCCCCACTTTAAAGTATACTGAATATTTTGTGATATTGAACCTGACTCGACTGTTCCGCAATTCAGAACTCTACCACATTTTTTTACCCGTGCTCTCACAGAAACGAAAACCATCAGAAAATTTGGCGATTGGACAGTATATTTGGGTTGTTCAATGAACTTATTAATTCAACAAAGAGACAGTTTTGTAGTTATATTTATTTGTTTGTGTGTTTTACCAGAAAACCTTCACGACACTTGATGAGTGTGTTGTTCAATAACCACAATTTTCTTGAAAGTTTTAGGAACGGATTTGAACAATATAAAATGCATTTTAGGTGAGACCATATTGACTTTCGATTGATTATTGAGTAAGCCAGTTAGTTAAGCGCTCTAATTTTTAAGTTTGTGTTTTCAACAAACTGATTGAGATAAGAAAAGTACAATTCACAAGAAAAAATTAGCAAAGTAGTGGAATTTATATTTATACTTACCTCTGATCTCCCTGACGTACAAATAAAAATGAAAAGACAGAGAGCTCACTCCATTTTTTTTATTATTTATTTATATAGTATTAAATGTTTAAAGTTAAAATCATCAGTAAGATAGAATATGATAGGGAATGGATTAATCCCAGTATAATAATTATGATATGTAATATAAAAAGTAAAACTGTAAATTTACTAAAAGTGTGACAGTTGTATTAAGCATTTTGTCACGACAGCGGAAGTCATGCGACGCTGGAGTTTCTCGAAGGATCATGAATTTTCCTGGCAACACTAGTTTGTTCGAGGCGCCCTCTTTTTTAGTATATAAGCCTAGCGAGAAAAACCAGCGCGATTAAAGAGATATAGATAGATATTAAAGTGCTGGATAATTGAGTCAAGTGAACAGTAGGCACTGTAAGTAAAGTGTGTGAATCACTGTAATTTATAGCATGTGTTATAAAAGTTGTTACGCGTATTACAAAGTTTGTATCGAGAAAGAATAAACTAGTTTTAATCAAGAAAGGACTTATATCGCAGAAGTTTCTCGGAAATAATTTTTACCGGAAATTATCAAACAAGTAGATACGTAACAATACTTTTCTGCATGCTTTTTATCGTTTAGTCTGTTGCTGTGTTTTGTAGATCGGGTGGTGTTAGGATCATTAGTCACTACGAAAACAAACCAATCGCATTACAAATGTGGTGTACCTCGGACACTAATGAATTGATAACAGGTATTTAAATGTAAAGCGAAATATTGAGCAATACAAGATACATCCTGTAGGTATAGATCGTTATTTTATTTGTGTTAATAATAATTGCGTTAAGAAAAAAATTTATATTAAGTTATTTACTTAACCTGGCGATACTATTTAATTGCAAAGTACGCTCTAATAATATTAACTAGGGTTAGGCCTATTGGCTGTGTTGTAACATTAGTAGGTGTTCACGGCAACATATCAATAAAACTATAGTATATTGTAATCTAGAATTTTTTATGGAATACAACAATTTGAAATCTAAAGATAATAACAAATGTATTAAAAAAAACAAAAACAATAGTTAGAAAAGAATAAATATATTTGATAGCTAAATTTTAGTCAATGGTAGGGTGGCCGAGCGGTCTAAGGCGCTGGTTTAAGGCACCAGTCTCTTCGGAGGCGCGGGTTCGAATCCCGCCCCTGCCAATAATATTTTGATCTCAAAATTTTTGAAATTCTAATATCTTTATTTACATACTGAGATTGATAATTGAATTGTCGTATAACAAAAAATTTATATGAACAATAACGAAAAATAAAGTCGTATACTGTATATGTGATTTTTCCTAATGGAAGATGGGCCAATATGTTAGATATGATTACATATTCTTCCCGTTGTAATTACGAAAGTTTGAAAAACTGTGCTACTTATGTTAACATATTTTAATTAGGTAGCTAATTCAGATTACATTTGAGGTATGTTCGAGTTACTATTTCCAGTAACTACCAGATTTACATGTTAGGAAACATTATATTCCTTACTTAATTTCTTCTTAAGTTCTTGAAGAGATTGTTTTGCCTAATTTCAACGTCAACGTTGTGACCTCATGTAACTTGTTACTACTTTTTTTTTCTTCTATATTATCAAAAATAAAATAATTTATAACTTCAGTTTGGTTTGTTTTGAATTTTGCGCAAAGCTACTCGAGGGCTATCTGCGCTAGTCGTCCCTAATTTAGCGATGATACACTAGTCAACACCACCCACCACCAACTCCTCGGCTACTCTTTTACCAACGAATAGTGAGATTAACTGTAATTTTATAACACTCCCACAGTTGTAAGGGCGAACATGTTCGGTAATGGGAATTGAAACCCGTGACCCGCAGATTGCGAGTCGAGCGCTCTTACCACCAGGCCTAAAACAACTTGAACCACTTTAATTAAGAAAACAAAGATGGAAACAGTTGTAATTTATTAACAGAATCGGTTCCTTAAACCAGTGTTCTAGATCTCTCGGACATCCTATTACTTCTTGTGAAATTCTTTTAAAATTAGAAATATTTAATTAGACTGGTGGTCAGAGCTAGGAAATCTGTGAACTGCAGAAACATGTATTTTACGTTGTTTTAGACTGTAGGGCTCGGAAAGTCTGTAAACTTCAGAAACTTACATTATACGTTGGTTTATAGCTGGGAAGTCTGAGTGTTTCTCTTATAGCAAAGCCACACCGGGACAGTCCGCTGTGTTTACCGAGGGGAATCAAACCGCTGATTTTAGCATTATAAATGGGAAGACTTACTGCTGTCGCACCGGTGGATGGTATTGGTTAGAGGAATCATAAAAATTGTTACAAATATATTATAATTTTGGTTATGCAAAAATCGAAAGAATTATTTACAGAATACATACACTGCAGTAAAGTATTTTAATTTCAAACTATGGATATGTAACGTGTTGTTAACAGAAATAGACACAAAAAGTAAGTGATGTAGCAAAAATAAAATCTTCAAAAATGTTTTTCACTCGTCCGCGACAGGATTCGAACCTGCAATCTTCTGATCCGAAGTCAGACGCCTTATCCATTAGGCCACGCGGACATGATATGGGAAGTATAATGTTTTATTGTATGCTGTATTTCATGATAAAACTTTATGTTTTAAATTGATGGTTGTGATTTATTACAAGAGATAAACATTTTAAATATTTTTTTTTCACACGTGTATTAAATGAATCATGCCTAAGTTATAAGTAATATGCAATTATTTTATAATACATAAACAGGGATTTTGTTTTGTTGATTTTATGGCTAAATGAATAAATATGAAAAAATGTGTTAACTCATTCCCGTGTCAAGTGATCAGTAAGTTATCGTTATAGAATTTATTTTAATTCAGGATTCTCAATTTATATTCTTATAAAGTATTTCGTCTCCTTGAGAGCCAGCGGTAAGTATACGGACTTATAAAACTATTATCTGGGGTTCGATTCCTCACAGTGGATATCGCGCAGAAGGCCCAATATGTAGCTTTACAGTAAAAACAACGAAAATGAAGTATTTCACTTTTAGCAAAAGAATGGTCAAACTCGCTTATAGGGGAAAGCAATCAGAAACTATATGTATCAGTAAACAGTAGTAAATCTACCGGTAAATAACTCCCATAAGCACCGGACCATCCTGAGTTCCAAATCGTGCAGAAAAATATTTAAAGAAAGAAATAAAGACCTAGTATTACATTCATTAAAAAAACATGTTTAAGCTTAATAAAGGTACCAAAAAAAATGTATTTATATTTTCTAAAATAAAGATTATAAAAATTTTAGAAAAATATTTCTTTATGTATATAAGATACAATTTTTGATTTTATTTATTTTTGCTGACGTATATAATGCAGATACAGGCCAGCCCAATAAAATTGTTGTACAATGTAACTAACATTTGTGTTTGATCGGTGTAAATTTTTTATGAAGAATTATTTATTTTACTAAAAACGGTCTTAACTTCGGATTTATATATTTGTATTTTTATATAATTTAGATATTTATAATTAATTTAGATCTAATTGTGTTTTTCTCTAGACTATTCGTTCGTTATGATACATTCTCGAAGTGGCGCTGTGGTACAACCTATGAAATGTTAGATCCTGGGGATTCCGAATTTGTAACGTTTCATACGTAGTACACTCGATGATGTGTATTGATTACAACTACGGAGCGCGCCTAAAGAAACTCGTAAGTTTATCATTTGTTTACAAAGTATGTATGATCACAAAAATTCAAAGATTTATCTTAGAAGCCTCCAAAAATTTAAAGAACGTGAAAATGAAACAAAGACAAAGTATATATTTTATAAGGGATCATAGTACGTAAATACTAATAATTCCCAATCCATTATTCGATTCCCACTCTTGTGACTTAGTTATACCAATTTCAGGGTATTCCACGGTCCACCCCTCATCAGTAACCCTGTAAAGCGGTATGACTCGGTCACATGCAGTAAATTAGGCTTCGTATTTATTTTTATTACTTTAATTAAACAGCTTTTCTGGTAAATAATTCAGAAGGAAAACTGAGTGCTAGTAGCATTAATGCTACATATTCTTCAAATTCTATATAAACATAGGCTCTTTGTGGGGAATAAAAGACCAATAATCAAACACTATACATGTCTTCCAGTAATGTACAAAAGGATGAATTAGGCGAAAATACTGGGTACGCCTAAAAACAAGCTTAGTCAAACGGTTGTCAGCCTAGTATCGCATATATATATATATATATATATATTATATATAGTAAATGTATTAACTTGAATAATTAATTGCTTCATTGGAATGTAGAATGTGTCAAGTGGGTGGGCCAGAATGTTCACGAGTGTAGACTATGTGTAGACTATTCATTGACATAGTCAATCAAAGAAAGCACTCCTACGTCCATTTTACTGTATGTTGAAGTCAGCTATTACAATAAAGCTCAAATAAGCGACCTTAGAGTAGAACAAGCCGGAAGAACCGCCGCTTTCGACTCTCAAAGAATTAAAGCGATTTGGTAGAAAGACAAGCCAGCCAGAACAATCTGACCAAAATAACATCATAACCAAGAGCGGTGAACAGAAGCAACGGTTTCTGATTATCTTGCAGGCCTGAGAGTTCAAATCAGAACTACTGCCATATATCGGATTGGATCCGTTTATTACAAGCTGACTTGGCAACATTGTTATGTATACAGTATGAAACTCGCCTATCATGGCCTATTATCATGCTCACAAGCATTACAAGAAAAACAAACATTATAACGCATTGTGGTTGGTTGACCGGCAGGATCTAGGCCAATTTCATCATCACATTGATTGCACAGAAGTTCGCCATTTTGCTTAATTGAATGACAACTTTTTTAGGTGAGCATGACCCCTCCCCCCGTCTTTCCAGTAGGCGACTGTCTTCTGCATTCTCAGCTCTTACCTTGCACTCAAAAATTTTATTTCTTCAAACAGATTCATACAAATTACAGTCCTGGAGTTGGTGATACCCCAAACTTTCATTTTGTTTGTTTCTTTGCTGTGAAGTACTAAGCTATACAATGAACTGTCTGTGCTCTGTCCACCGTAGGTATCGAAATTCGATTTTTAAACTTGTAAGGCCGAGACTTCATTTTGAAAGCAGAACGTACTTGTATCATTAGAAAGGAATATTAACAAATATTCAAAGAAGAAATCTGCAAAGCTACGTAATGAAAAAGTTGACCCACAATACATCTTAGCTTAGTATTACTAATGATAAATTAATTAAGTTTATAAATATGATTTTTTCTTCATTTTAGCCGCGGCACAGCGGCTCATAGAATAGCTCTAAGTTTTTCAAGTACAAACTTTCAGCTCAAAGCTCCGTCATCTTTTGACCGATTTGAGATCTGATTTCAGTTTTGGACTCAAGATGGCCATCCCTTTCGTTTGATGTATTTGACTACGCCCAAGGTCTCATAGATTAATTTATTTTAATCATGCCTAAAATAATTTCTATTTTAGGGTAGGTTCCTAGAGATCCTGGTGAGTAGTAAAATCGAATAGGGTATATGCGCTCCCCACGCTTAATTTCCATTGTTGGCGCACAAAAATATAGCTAATAAAAAAAAAAAAAAAAGGTCTAAGATAATTTACTCTAATTCTGCTTAAAAGAATTTCAACTGCCGCGGCTATTGAGGATTTCCCTCTTTTTTATTTTAGCAAAAGAGAAATTGTGAGTCGTAATGTCAAGATTTGTATATATAACAGGACTAATTACTTATAGTATTTTGGCACTTGTGTATAAAGTTAAAATCATAAAAAATATTCAACGTTAAACTGATACACAATTAAAAACGTGAAAACATGTAGAGTCGTCAACTTTTTAAAGGCCATAGATAAGCCTAAATAAAATGGTTTTAATTGTGTATCAGTTTAACGTTGAATATTATTTATGATTTTAGGACTAATTATTTATTACACTTTAACAAGAATTACAGCTTGCTTAATGTACAGTAGTCCTGGACTGTATTGCAAATCAGCAAAACTCAATTTAAGCCGGTAGGTAGCGCTTGCAAGAAATTTGGATATGTGTTTGAAATATCTATCCAAAATGGCACAAATATTCGATAGGAGTGACTATGAGACAATGTTTTCTTCTAATCCA
>NW_013675475.1:19702-21959 GCF_000517525.1 Limulus polyphemus
CTATACCATCATTCTCCCGTTTGAGTCAAATGACATATCTCTATACCATCATTCTCCCGTTTGAGTCAAACAACAGATCTCTATACCACCATTCTCCCGTTTGAGTCCAATAACAGATCTCTATACCGCCATTCTCCCGTTTGAGTCAAACAACAGATCTCTATACCACCATTCTCCCGTTTGAGTCTAACAACAGATTTCCATACCATCATTCTCCCGTTTGAGTCAAATTAGATTTAAACTTTTGTGACCGAAGGACCTTGTTGGAAAATGCTGCTAGAAATATGTTTGGCAAAGCTTTCTTTTCTTCTGATGAAGAGTTTCTAGCAACCTGACCATTAAATACCTTCTTTTGATTCTATTTCTTAGTCCTTGTGCAAACACTGGCTTAGTTTGTTTGTTTGTTGTTGTTTTTTAATTATGCACAAAGCTATACAAGGGCTATCTGTGCTCTGCCCACCACGGGTATCGAAACCCGGTTTCTAGCGTTGTAAGTCCGCAGACATACCGCTGTGCCATTAGGGGGCACACTGGCTTAGTGGGAAATGTTAACTTGTAGGTTTCAGCTGAAAACACTCTTCTCATGCATAGTAGCCTAAGTCGGATTATAAATTAGTTACTATTTATTATTATTGTTACATATTACAATTTCAAATAGCTTAAAACTGAGTTAAACTGTAATTCAGATTTAAAAATTAAATAAATGCCGATATTTATCCAATTTATGATATTTGCCAACAAGATTGATACACACAGTTTCTTTTTTAATAAAAATATATTTTAACATACAAACAATAACACAATTTACAATAACAGTTATTACAAATAATGATTTATGTGCAAAAGATTTACAAACTTATAAATAATATTCAGTCTTCTTTTTGGTCTGGAACTTCCTTTATGTCTTCTCGAGGGTTCACAATGAGCAAATTAATTTCGAGTTGATGAAGATACAATTCACTTAACAGGGAGCTAGTTAGCTCTGTTTTTCGTTCTTTGCTGGCCACACACGCCGAGTTATCCACCGCTGAAGTTATATAATGTTTTCGTTGAAGTACTAATGTGCGATGTGAATCCGCTTAAGTTAAATGGTTTGTAATATTCGACATCTATAAACGTTCCTGGTCACATATATGAATTTCCCGGTTAATAAGCATTATAACAATCACAGTTACAGCTTCCGAAGTTTATAGCACACCAATAATATATATACTGTCTTTTGGCGTGGCGCGTTGGTTATATTTATAGGAGTGAGGACAGTTTCTCGAAATTTCAGTTTACGCAACATTACTGACGATACACTAGTGTTTACATACACACATGTATTGCTGATTTTTACACTCGAGAATCTACTACAACTTTAGTGATTAGGCGGGAATTTCGCAATACAGATTTAACAGTATAAATTATCTACATTTATAAATATAAATTTCACTTAAACAAACATCGATATTAAAATAGGTATATAATAGTAGTAAATCCGCCACATTATTAATAGACGCCAACTGGTTTATTGATCATCATTTCTCAAAATTCTTAATGAACATGACTCTGTGGACAGGGTTGCAGGGGCACTGACAATGCTCCTGTGTGAGAATACTTGAAACTAAAGTTCATCTGACAGATTGTACAGGACTGAAGCGATAATGTTGTATTTCAAACGTTTGAAACAGTTAGTACATCACGAAAGATTTGGATGTAAGCTTTAGATAAGTTAACTTGGTACTGGTACTATTTTACATCTAGAAACAGTATCGACAATGAGTGTACCATAAAATATTTGGATGTAAGCGTTAAACAAGTTAACTTGTCACTGGTACTATCCTACAACTATAAACAGTGTCGACAATAAGTGCATTTTATATTTTTTAGTGGTAGAAGACATGACCTATCCTACATCATTGACCTTACAGTTGTAGTGTTGATATGTAGGCATATCGTACGTTTTCTGGTAGTTCTACTAATATATAAAACTTGACCTATTATGTATTGTTGGTGTTTCAGTGATAAACGATTTGACCTATCCTGCGTTATCAACCTTTCAATGATTCTGCATTGTCGTCCTTTCAGTGTTAGAAGACTTGAGGTATCCTACATTGTCTTCCTTTCAGTGTTAGAAGACTTTACCTATCCTACATTGTTGTCCTTTCAATGTTAGAAGACTTGAGCTATCCTACATTGTCTTCCTTTCAGTGTTAAAAGACTTGAGCTATCCTACATTGTCTTCCTTTCAGTGTTAAAAGACTTTACCTATCCT
>NW_013675476.1:0-3359 GCF_000517525.1 Limulus polyphemus
AAGACAAAAAACAAGTGAACGGCCATTTTGATTGTCTCACAATAAATGAGTAGAACAATAATTTTCGTTGTCAAACGATAATTTGTCTCCTCTTGGATGCGAAACTATTTAAAATATTTATAAACTAACGCCAATAAGAAACTATTTAATAATACGATAGTTTCAACTTATATAAAGTTGTTTTATGGACGTCGAAAGTTTGACGTCACCATAGTTCGCTCAAAAGATGAAAAAAAAAACCTGCAAGAAACTTTAACGAATTTAACTCTGTATTTAGGTATTCAGTTTATATATATATACCTCTATTAGCATTATAAGTCCTCAGTCTTACCAATGAGTACGAGGGAAGTTTTACGTTGTCCAAAAGGTTTAACAAAACACTGAGGTTGAGTGCCAGACTTTAAAAAAAAATCACACAGTATCATTATTATTTTCAAAAGGGTTTTTCTGAACAGATATTACGTCCGTATCGCTAATGATACATTACTCTATCATGAAACGTTTGGTATATTTGTATTTAATTACTACTAGGATTCCTTGTGCTGATTTTTTCGAGTGTTTGTTTGTTTATTTGCAATTAAGCACAAAGCTACACAATGGGCTATCCGTGCTCTTCCCACCACGGGTATCGAAACACGGTTTTTAGCGTTGTAAGTCCGCAGATATAACCGATGTGCCATTGGGGGGGGGGGCAGAAAGTTGGTATGAAAATAAAGTCAACGTTATTCACGTATGGGGAAAGAGATTGGAATTTCTTATTTAGAAATTCTTATTTGGAATTTAGATTATTTTATCTAAAAAAACAACAACAAAGTGAGTAGTTTTTACTGGCATTTTGTTCGGAATAGTTTGTGCATATCAGCAGTTGGAATTAACTTCGTAAAGATCTGTGAGCCTAAATCAATCTTGGAAACTAAATGTTGTGCATCAGTTCTCGAAGACGGCCGAGTTATCAGTCTTGGAAACTAACTGTTGTGCATCAGTTCTCCAAGACGACCGAGTTATCAGTCTTGGAAACTAACTGTTGTGCATCAGTTCTCCAAGACGGCCGAGTTATCAGTCTTGGAAACTAAATGTTGTGCATCAGTTCTCCAAGACGACCGAGTTATCAGTCTTGGAAACTAACTGTTGTGCATCAGTTCTCCAAGACGCCGAGTTATCAGTCTTGGAAACTAACTGTTGTGCATCAGTTCTCCAAGACGACCGAGTTATCAGTCTTGGAAACTAAATGTTGTGCATCAGTTCTCCAAGACGGCCGAGTTATCAGCGTGCAGATTCTGAGATTGGAAAAACGCTGTAGACGAACAAGCAGAAAAGTCGTACTCGCATTTATCTTATCTGATTAGCCCATTGTGGACCTGTCTTCGGGGCTTGTTCTTTGTGACGTCATCACATTCGACCACAACTAGAAATCGATCACCCCTATAGTGGGCAGTGTAACGAGCCTGTTGCTTTCTATACCATCCAGCGGTCCATTACGTCGGGGCGATACATTAATTACATTTCCCAAAATTCTATTTATAACTTTTGACCATGTCTTTCAAAAAAAAAAAAAATTATCCACGCTCAGTTACCATAGATACATGTCTCGTGCTAGTACTTATGGGGGGGGGTAGTTTGGGCACGAAATGGTTATTTTGTCATTTCGTAAATGACAGAATGGTCCTCCTTTAGGGACGTTCTAGATTATGCCTTCTGATTTCATAGATCAGTCGTTTCTCCGCGCGATCGACGTAGTCTATCTAATTAGAAGGAAAAGCTTTGTTGTGAATCGAAGTGTCGTTTGTTAGGTGAGTTTGTAATTGTCAAACGTCGAGATCGTTGAAAGGAGAATTCATTTATCCCTCGTAACAGAGAGACGAAACAGCCAATGTCGCTCGGTCTTCGTGCGAGATAAAAAAAAAACGAAACGAAAATGTAAAAAAAAAATTCTCTCGGCCGAATTCACAAGCTAAAGGAACGCACTTTTAGGATAAATAATATCATATATCATTTTGAGACTATATTGATATATATATATATATTCTTTCCTGTTTTTAGATTGCAAATGTAAAATTTCAAAAAGTATTCTCCCGAATTTGCAAGATGAAGGCGTGTAGTTTTAGGCTTAAACATAGAACGACATCATTGAAAGACCATTATCTATTTATTTATTGTTATTATATCGAAACGTCTATTTACAATAGAACATTTGGCAAAGCAAAACGTCTCTACTTGACAATGTATTTTTATCAAAAATGATTTTTGTATTTTTAGGGCAAAGCTGTCACTAATTTTCAACTACTGTCGGTCACCAGCACCCTAACACTGACCTTCACGATAAGGGATTGGCTGTCAGTCTTTATAATGCACCCACAGCTTAAAATGCGGGGAATATTTTGTGGTATCGCACAAATTCGAACCCAGCTCGTCAGTTCCGAAATCCAGAGCTTTACCAACCCGCTCTCTTGTCGAATATGAGTAGGCCTAATAATTTTGGAAAACATATTCTTCATATACATTCTCGTGTAACTATTGGAAGCAAACATTATCAACTACATTTCTTTGTTCGATTATTCAATTTCGCGCAAATTTTAATGAGATCTGTCTGCGCTAGGCGTTCATAATTTTCAAGTGATAGGCTAGAGATAGACTCTATAACCAACGAATCGTGAAATTGACCGCAACATTATAACGTCACGGCTAAAAGGTGTAGACCCCAGCTACATTCGGAAACCTATAATAACAAAAGGGCGTATATTTGTCTGTGTGACCGCCATAGCTCCAAGAGAAAAGAACCTACAAACCTGAAAGTTTGCACCCGAACTAAGTGGACCCTAAGGGTGTGCACCTAGGTATTATTACTTGTCTTATCCACGTACGTGCGCGCCCCATAGTATACCCTGTAGTATATTTGTTATATTATGAACTTCTAATATATATAGAGAGGGAAAAGAAAAAGACATGTGGAAAGACAACATCAAGGAGTGGGTAGGCCTGGAGTTCGTCAACTCCCAGAGGGCGTTGGAAAATCTGGAAAGATGGAGAGAGCTAATTGCAAAGTCGTCAGTTGTGCTCCAACGACCCCGAAGGTTAAGGAACAAAGTGAAAGTGAACATATAGAAAAGCCAGTGCGTTTTGGTAGCATAGCGTTTCAACAATGGCTTTTATGTCGTGTTGCTTAGCAATAAAAGTTTATTTGTTTGTAATTAAGCACAAAGCTACACAATGGGCCATGTGTGCTCTGCCCACCACGGGTATCGAAACCCGGATTCTAGCGTTGTAAGTCCGCAGACATACCGCTGTGCCATTGGGGGGTGGGGGACAGAAAGTTGGTATGAAAATAAAGTCAACGTTATTCACGTATGGGGAAAGAGATT
>NW_013675476.1:3853-5112 GCF_000517525.1 Limulus polyphemus
TATATCAACCTAATAACCCATGCGAAGCCGGGAACTTTCGCAAGTACGTAATAAGAGCAATATATATACATCAATATTATTATTACACTTAATTCGTAATAGAGCAATAAGGCTTAGTTGTAAGATGTTAAACCTAGGCCTTTTTTGTCACTTCAGATTTTTTCATTATTAAACTTAGTTCTAGCGACCAATTCATTACCAGTTAATAATTGCTTTATTCGTTATTTTATCTTCAATTATAAATCCTCCTGACATGATCATGTATATAGCTTATGCTTCTACTTGTCAAAATCTTCATTAAATTCACATTTTTAGTCAAGTCCTACATATATGTTCAGCTTATCAGTACCGTTTTATAAAATCAATACATCATCGGTTGTGACACCCTAAGTAGTCTCCCCACCACACACAAGTGGTTCAGCGGTAAGTCTGGGGGGTTTATAACGCTAACACTCGGGTTATGATACCTGTGGCAGTCACAACACTGATAACCCATTGTCTAACTTCGGGCTTAGTTACAAACAAACTGTATAAGTACAGTTAATTACTACAGTAATGATAATAAATCAATCGCACAGATACCGTGTTAAATATATATATCTTATGTTTAAACTTATATCTTAAAAAATCAAAATAAAATGGCTGTTCCTGACACTATTCCTTTTTTTTTTTGCCCGACATGGCCAGGTGGTTAGGGCGCTCGACTCGCAATCTGCGGGTCGCGGGTTCGAATCCCCATCACAATAAACATGCTCACCCTTTCAGCCTTGGGGGCGTTATAATGTGACGGTCAATCTCACAATTCGTTGGTAAAAGAGTAGCCCAAGAGTTGACGGTGGGTGGTGATGACTAGCTGCCTTCCCTCTAGTCTTAAACTGCTAAATTAGGGACGGCTAGCGCGGATAGCCCTCGTGTAGCTTTTGCGCGCAATTCAAAACAAACCAAACCTTTTTTTTTTTTCCTTCATTTAAAATTAACCGTTGAAATTAGATGTTGTCTATGTTATCGATAAGTTAAATACGGCATCACTAAGTAGATTAACCGGTAAAAAAAAAAAAAAATGTTTCATAAAACCTTGCATTCAAATTAACATACAGAAAAATTGAATTCTGATTAACGTGTGTCGTGTTTGCTTATTTCGGTATGTGTTTACCTAATATGTGTCGTGGTTGATTATTTCGGTATGTGTTTACTTAATATGTGTCGTGTTTGCTTATTTCGGTATGTGTTTACTTAATATGTGTCGTGGTTGCTTATTT
>NW_013675476.1:6112-9357 GCF_000517525.1 Limulus polyphemus
AGCATTGTAAGTCCGCAGACATACCGCTGTGCTACTGGGGGACCGTGTTTGATTAGTGTGTGTGTGTGTTTTGTTTTTTTTTCTACTTAATATATGTTGCCTTTGATGATTTTTGGAACGAGTTTTTTGATTTAACGTGTGTCGTGTTTTCGAACACTGACTGAAACGCTGTGAATTTAGCATTTCGACAACTGAATGTTAATATCAAAATATATCCAATATTATCAAATGGGAATCCGCCCTTCTGGATAATCATCACCGCGATGGCTCTAAAAAAAATAACGTAACGATAAACAGGGAAAACTGTATGTCTGCGGAATTACAAAGCCAGAAACCGAGTTTCGATACCCGTGGTGGGTAGAGCACAGTTTGTGCTTAATTACAAACACACACAAATAAATCATTTTGTTTTCTGCGACTCATTGAGCAAAATGGCTGAATGCACGCTTGAGGAGTTTGTTGAATAAACTTGTTTGTGTGATTATTGTTTTAAAGCAGATCTATACAATGGTCTGTCTGTGCTCTGTCCACGGAGAGGAATCGAACTCTAGATGTCAAATTAGTGATATAAGCGTCATTTTACTTACATTCGACAACAGGTTTTGGACGGTAAAGGACTATTATAAAGGTTCCAATGAAATCAAACCAGTGACAGTACTTAAATAGACACACAGCAAACCAGAAATAATGTTTTACTCTATATTTTGGGGCAACCCTGCATTTAGTGAATTGTTTTACTTAGACTGAAATAGACAGGCACGACCTGGACTAGATATGTAAATATTAAACAACTGTTCATTAATTAGACTTTAAATAGACAGGCACCACCTGGACTAGATATGTAAACATTAAACAACTGTTCATTAATTAGACTTTAAATAGACAGGCACCACCTGGACTAGATATGTAAACATTAAACAACTGTTCATTAATTAGACTTTAAATAGACAGGCACCACCTGGACTAGATATGTAAACATTAAACAACTGTTCATTAATTAGACTTTAAATAGACAGGCACCACCTGGACTAGATATGTAAACATTAAACAACTGTTCATTAATTAGACTTTAAATAGACAAGTACTAGAAAGTCTAATTAATGAACAGTTGTTTAATGTTTACATATCTAGTCCAGGAAATAGACAGGCACCACCTGGACTAGATATGTAAACATTAAACAACTGTTCATTAATTATAATATAAATAGACAGGCACTATATATGTAAATATTAAACAACTGTTCACTAATTATACTTTAAATAGGCAGGCACCACCTGGTTACATGTTTTGGTTAACAAGACATCATCCGACTAAACCTTAGGAATCTTATGTTATGCAGCGTTATTGTTGTTATTGCTACTTTCTTAGTACCCAGCTACACAATGAGCTTTCTGCACTCTGTCCACCGTGGGGGATCGAACCCCTGATTTTAGAGTGTTCAGTTCGTAAACTTACCACTAACCAACCAGGTGGGGAGATCTTTTGTTGATGCTGAACAACTAATAAGATTGAAATACAGCAAATATGGAAATGCAGTTAAAACCTGATAATTAAGTTTTTACGTAAATATATAAAATAATTGATTAAATTAACTTAAAGGAAGATAATGCTTTCCAGTTCCTAAATATGATCCCATAACTTTAATAGTAAAAAGATTTTTTTTATATAATAGTTAGAATGTTCTATTCCTTGAAAAGTTGTGCTATTTAAATTTAATAAAATGTAGATTTAACTTCTTTATATAATCAGTTATTGTTGAAATCTGTAACAAGTGGTCCTGCAAGGATAAGTTCGAGCTAAGCTGATTTATATACAGACAGCTACCCATTAGGATTATCAGCTAAAGCAAATAAAATGCTTGGTATTCTCATATTCGAAAGTCAGGCTTTCGGATGGAAAATCAGACCAGTGTTAAGAGAGCGAAAACGAGCTTAGGGTGGATCCTGGGTCCCGCCTGGTTCTTGTCCTATCATAATGACTTATTCGACCTGTTCCTCCAACACTGGGGTTGGGGGAGATCTCCTCATTGCCGATTGGAAGCCTGAAATATATATATATATATATATATATATATGAGTCAAAGTAGCTCTTATTGTGAAACCATTTAATTCATCGTATTTCGTGATATTCACGTGATCTGGATATGAATTACATAGTGGCATGAAGTTGGTAAGGTACTTTCCATATCAATAGTAAGATGTTTGAATATTTCAAATCATGGCACAACTACTACTACTACTACTACTACACTACGACCACCAGAAGGCTATTCTGATTAAACACAGGAGGGGAGGGGCGGACGCTGAATAATTTCACCTTCACGTTGATTAATGAATATCAGGGCGCAATATTTATGTTTCAAAAAATAGCTTAATTATGAAGACAAAATTGGTTGATGAGAAAGCCCATAAAACGTATTTATCATGGAAGACGTTGCGAGATGTAGTTTACTGCGTATGTTTTGAGACATGCTTTTTTTTAAAAAAAAACGAGATTTAATTTTATTCTGCTAAATTATTTTGTAAGCGAATGCCAACAGCTAATAAAAATGAGATTCTTAAGAAAAATGAGGAATATATTTATATCGCGATTTCGTGAAAGTATGATTAGACATTTGGTTCTAAATTTATTTTTACCAAACAAAAGGTTTGGAATAATTACGTTTTTCATTTATATAAACAATAAAAATAAGTGTGTGTTTGTTGTTAAGCCCAAAGTGACACAATGGGCTATCTGTGCTATGCACCACCATGGGTATCGAAACTCGTTTTTAGCGTTATAAGCCTTCAAGCTTACCCCCTGAGCCACTGGGGTAAAAAATAAGTGAGGAAACTATCATATTAAATTAAATAAATCCCATTAAGTATTTTTTAAAAGTAACCAACAATTGTATAATTTAATATCATCTTAACTAATATTCCAAAAGTAACCAACAGTTGTATAATTTAATATCATCTTAACTAATATTCCAAAAGTAACCAACAGTTGTATAATTTAATATCATCTTAACTAATATTCCAAAAGTAACCAACAGCTGTATAATTTAATACATCTTAAATAATATTCCAAAAGTAACCAACAATTGTATAATTTAATATCATCTTAACTAATATTCCAAAAGTAACCAACAATTGTATAATCTAATATCATCTTAGCTAATATTCCAAAAGTAACCAACAATTGTATAATCTAATATCATCTTAGCTAATATTCCAAAAGTAACCAACAATTGTATAATTTAATA
>NW_013675476.1:10132-12285 GCF_000517525.1 Limulus polyphemus
AAACCCGGTTTTTAGCGTTATAAGTTCGCAGAATTATCTCTATGTCATTGGTGAGAGTTCGGGGGGGGGGAGGCAGCTTACGAAAAGCAACAACTGGAATAAAGTTGGAAGTGTTCATAAACAGCTGGTGAGGTGAGATAGTCTGCCAAACTTTACTGTCTGTATCATACCTGTTTTAATATTCAGGATATTATTGTTATACTACTCTCCGTTACTCAGGTAGAGCTTCATGTTCTGGAAATAACCTTTAAAAATAACACAGTAGGAAGAAAGAAATCATAACCTAATTTAGTATGATAAAGAAACTGCCACGTAATGGAGTAATGTGTGCTAATGTGAAGAACAAAAGCTCTGATAGTCATGTTACGTGTTAATTTGAAGCTCTGAAATTATATCACGTGTTAATGTGAAGATCAAAAGCTATGGAAATCATGCTGTGTGTTAATGTGAAGACAAAAAAGTCAAGTCAATAAAACATGTTACGTGTTAATGTGAAAAATATTTATGAAAGCCATGTTGTGTTTTGATGTGAAAACCAAAAGCTCTGAAAGTCATGTTACGTGTTAATGTGAAATTCTGAAAGTCATATAACGCGTTAATGTGAAGAACAATAGCTCTGATAGTCACATCACGTGTTAATGTGAAGCTCTGAAATCATATCACGCGTTAATGTGAAGAACAATAGCTCTGATAGTCACATCACGTGTTAATGTGAAGCTCTGAAATCATATCACGTGTTAATGTGAAGATCAAAAACTATGAAAGACATGCTGTGTGTTAATGTGAAGACAAAACATCAAGACAATAAAACATGTTACGTGTTAATGTGAAAAATATTTATGAAAGCCATGTTGTGTTTTTGATGTTAAAACCAAAAGCTGTGAAAGTTATGTTACGTGTTAATATGAAGACCAGAAGCTCTTAAAATCATGTTACGTGTTAATGTGAAGACCAGAAGCTCTAAAAATCATGTTACGTGTTAATATGAAAAACAAAAGCTATGAAAATCATGTTGTGAACATGTTAATGTTAAGACCATGTTTTTTTAAAACATCATGACGTACATTTTGACATTTGACCCGACTGGGTCATATTTCCTTTAACAGTTCATGTTTTAAAAACTTTCCTGCAGTCCCTACTCACAACCCGCTTAGCTCGTAACGCTGTAATGGTTTCCACGTATATTACTTACACGTACTTGTGGTAAAAATAACCTATACACACACACATCCCTGTAAAAATTCTCATCGCGTTGTGCTGATTTTGAGGAGCATAATTAAATGTATTCGTTTGCACTAATCCCCGTACTACATGATCGCGTCACGTGTTTTTTTTGAAATTCAGATCTGAATTACGCCAGTTAAGCACCTGAGCTTTGCATAGTTAATTAAATAGTAAAATTAATTACGCACACCACTTTTTGTTCACCTACGATTTTTTAAAAAACAAAACAGATAAAGTTGTGTTTGACGCCATTACGGAGTCATGTCATTAGATAAAGTTGTGTTTGACGCCATTAAGGAGTCATATAATGATATGACTCCTTAATGGCGTCAAACACAACTTTATCTAATGATATGACTCCTTAATGGCGTCAAACACAACTTTATCTAATGATATGACTCCTTAATGGCGTCAAACACAACTTTATCTAATGATATGACTCCGTAATGGCGTCAAACACAACTTTATCTAATGATATGACTCCGTAATGGCGTCAAACACAACTTTATCTAATGACATGACTCCGTAATGGCGTCAAACACAACTTTATCTAATGATATGACTCCGTAATGGCGTCAAACACAACTTTATCTAATGAGATAAAGTTGTGTTTGACACCATTAAGGAGTCATATCCAGTCCTGATAAACTACTTGTTATTAATTCTTTGCGTCGATGCAGGTGTGTTCAGCAACGGAATCACCAGCACCATGTTTGGTTCAGCAATAGAATCACCAGCACCATGGTTTGGTTCAGCAATAGAATCACCAGCACCATGTTTAGTTCAGCAAAGAATCACCAGCACCATGTTTGGTTCAGCAAAAGAATCATCAGCACCATGTTTGGTTCAGCAACGGAATCACCAGCACCATGTTTGGTTCAGCAATATAATCACCAGCACCATGTTTGGTTCAGCAACGGAATCACCAG
>NW_013675476.1:13173-16090 GCF_000517525.1 Limulus polyphemus
CAGCAATAAAGTCACCAGCACCATGTTTGGTTCAGCAACGGAATCACCAGCACCATGTTTGGTTCAGCAATAGAATCACCAGTACCATGTTTGGTTCAGCAACGGAATCACCAGCACCATGTTTGGTTCAGCAACAGAATCACCAGCACCATGTTTGGTTCAGCAATAGAATCACCAGCACCATGTTTTATTCAGCAACAGAATCACCAGTACCATGTTTGGTTCAACAACGGAATCACCAGCACCATGTTTGGTTCAGCAATAGAATCACCAGCACCATGTTTGATTCAGCAACAGAATAACCAGCAACATGTTTGGTTCAGCAATATAATCACCAGCACCATGTTTGGTTCAGCAATAGAATCACCAGCACCATGTTTGGTTCATCAATAGAATCACCAGCACCACTGTTGCTGCTACCACTGTTGATCGCTAAAACTGTACAATCTCTGTGAAGTTATTCGCCCGCTGGCCAGACGAACAAGTTTGAGTTGGTCTGCTTGTTCATCGATCAGCTGAGTGGCTGGCGCCTGCGCACTGGTTGCTTTACGGCAACGTGCCAAAGAGGCAGAGGGATGGGAGGGTAACCCTGCTGCACGGGGACCCCTACTAGTGGAGGAATGGCACTATATAAAGGGGTCCACCACTCTTCCACCCTCCATATTAAACCGTAGGACACCACCGAAAGCCCAATAGCCGCCAAACTCACTGAAATGGGTGGTATGCAGGGATGTTCGCTAGCACTAGCTCCTCGTCTTGAGTGTTGGTATGCATACGATACCGGATTTGATGTTTGAAGGTCTGAAAGCCGTCCGGCTACGCACTCCACTCGCCGCACTGAGCAACCTTGCTGTAAGCTTGTAACGTGCACGGACTACTGCCCTTCAAATCCTGCCGCATTGAGTCATCATAATAATGCCACGCTCTTTTCTAGTCAAGAAAGGTAAACAGTCTACTGACCACTGTAACCGATGGCCCTACCGCCAGCCGTCCAGTCCCACCGAGGCTGCTACTGCCCCCAGTCCCCTTCCGGCCATTCCTACCTTGACCATCAGCTGTGGGGATGGTGAGTTGTCTTTTAGGTTTTTACTATTACTGTTACACTCGTTAACGTACACTTTAGTCAACATTCTACCACGGTGTAAAAATATAATATCGAATAAAGGTAAATATAATAACCTGATCGTGGATAAAAATCTAGAACACTGCGCAGTAACTGGTCGATTTGAACCTGTAGATAGTGAACTCAAGAGAAGTAATGTTCAGCCGGTGTTAGGACAGTGTGCTTTAACTGGTAGATTTGAACCTGTAGATAGTGAACTCAAGAGAAGTAATGTTCAGCCGGTGTTAGGACAGTGTGTTTTAACTGGTAGATTTGAACCTGTAAATAGTGAACTCAAGAGAACTAATGTTCAGCCGGTGTTAGGACAGTGTGTTTTAACTGGTCGATTTGAACCTGTAGATAGTGAACTCAAGAGAAGTAATGTTCAGCCGGTGTTAGGACAGTGTGCTTTAACTGGTAGATTTGAACCTGTAGATGGTGCACTCAAGAGAAGTAATGTTCAGCCGGTGTTCGGAGATTAACTTGAACCTGTAGATGTTATACTCTAAAATACGGAGGTTAACTTGAACCTGTAGATGTTATACTTTAAAATACGGAGGTTAACTTGAACCTGTAGATGTTATACTCTAAAATACGGAGGTTAACTCGAACCTGTAGACGTTAGACTCTAAAATACGGAGGTTAACTTGAACCTGTAGACGTTAGACTCTAAAATACGGAGGTTAACTTGAACCTGTAGATGTTAGACTCTAAAATACGGAGTTTAACTTGAACCTGTAGATGTTATACTCTAAAATACGGAGGTTAACTTGAACCTGTATCTGATGTACAGCTGACACAAGTAGTTTGCTTAGATTAATAGAACCCTTCACTATAGGAACCTATAGATGGTATAATGAAATCTTCATGACGTAATGAGAAGGTTAATTAATCATGTATTTAATATATACTGCCGATCAGACTTTGCTCTTCAAGAAAGTAATTGATTTGAAATTTTCTATAAAATAAAGTTCTTGGGACATAGTAAGGATTATGTTTGTGTTTGAAATATTAAACAGAGTTAAAATGTTTAACATTCATTTTGATAGGATGGGAACGTTAGTTCACCGAGTGCAAACAACGGAGTTTGATGAGATTTAATGAGAAATCAACATCTCAATGTAAAAGTCGTATATATATTGTTTGTCATTATTAATCTTCGATAACGACCGATAACAAGCTGGGTGACTGTTAGTGAGATGTAGAGACCTCTTGGTAAAAATTGAGTACACTGTTTGCAGTTGCTAACCTACAATAGATAAAGCACAGTATAACGAGTATAAAGCACAGTATAACGAACTCAATGATTTATAGGCTTCTTGGACTTTTCCTTAGAACTCAGGTGGTTAACGGTAAAAACGTTTTACAGGCGTGAACTGTTCAGTAAAAACACAATGTGTGGCACGTTAATGTTACTTTAAAATATGGTGAGCATTTACATTCCTGAAAATTTAGTACAAGGGGTTACAGAAATCACTTCCAAGGTCAAAGTTCGGTGTTGTTATTCTCCTCCTCCCCCCTGTTTTTCCTTCAGATGTGCAGCATTTAAGTTTGTTTCGCGCCAAACCACACAAGGACTATATGAGGTAGCCGTCTCCAGCACCAAACTACACAAGGACTATATGAGGTAGCCGTCTCCAGCACCAAACTACACAAGGACTATATGAGGTAGCCGTCTCCAGCACCAAACTACACAAGGACTATATGAGGTAGCCGTCTCCAGCACCAAACTACACAAGGACTATATGAGGTAGCCGTCTCCAGCACCAAACTACACAAGGACTATATGAGGTAGCCGTCTCCAGCACCAAACTA
>NW_013675476.1:17013-19035 GCF_000517525.1 Limulus polyphemus
ACTCTGGGACTCCCAGTTCAACACGACAAGCACCTTATTTACATGAACTCTGGGACTCCCAGTTCGACACGACAAGCCCTTTATTTACATGAACTCTGGGACTTCCAGTTCAACACGACAAGCTCTTTATTTACATGGACTCTAGGTCTTCCAGTTCAACACGACAAGCCCTTTATTTACATGGACTCTGGGACTCCCAGTTCATCCCGACAAGCCCTTTATTTACATGGACTAATATGGACAAATAATCCGTTTAATTGCAACCTTCTGTCACGAAGAACATAAGTCCATTTTATCCTATAAGTCTGATACAGAGCCATAACATTAAATATACAAAATCATATGTATCTATAGATCAAGCTGAATGAATTTCCCGTGTTTTCTTAAAGCAACCAAGTCTTGTGCGTTTCTCGTATTTTTCTAAGCAACCAGGTCTTATGTGTTTCTCGTGTTTGTTTCTAAGCACCAGTACTTATGCGTTTCTCGTATTTTTCTAATCAACCAGGTCTTATGCGTTTCTCGTATTTTTCTAATCAACCAGGTCTTATGCGTTTCACGTGTTTGTTTCTAAGCAACCAGATTTTATGCGTTTCACGTCTTTGTTTCTAAGCAACCAGATTTTATGCATTTCACATGTTTGTTACTAAGTAACCAAGTCTTATGCGTTTCGCGTGTTTGTTTCTAAGCAACTAGGTATTATGCGTTTCACGTGTTTGTTTCTAAGCAACCACTACTTATACAGTTAATAACATCTTCATGGTCTTGTAGAATTGTAATTACAGTTTTGACTACACAGTCATTACTGTATTTAAAAGAGAGCTAACTAGAGAGACGCATTAATTTCCAATGTACCCACTGTTTCCTGTGAAAAAAAGAATACTGGTTGGGCTAAAAAGTAGAACAGTTTTGAGTTACTTCGTTTTCTGTTTATTCGAGAGCTATAATAACCTTAAAAAAAAACACTAAATAGTTGATGATTTTATAACTGAAACAGTGAGCGAATCGCGGTTTGCTTGAACATGAAGGGCCGTTTACATTAATTTTAGTCGTTCACAACTACACTTAATCCAATAAGTCTTCAGGGCCTACTTAGTTTCATCCGGTTTTGCTTGAACATGGAGGGCCGTTTACATTAATTTTAGTCGTTCACAACTACACTTAATCCAATAAGTCTTCAGGGCCTACTTAGTTTCATCCGGGTTTACGAAGACACGATGTTCCCTCCCTCATAAAACGTTCGATTTCGAATAAAAGAGAAACATTTCTGTGATTTGTTTTCTAAAAAAAAAAAAAAAAAAAAAATGTCCATACAATAATGTACTAAGTACGTTAGCTAGAAATTAAATATGGAACATTTTTGTTTGAATCGTCGGTTAGCATTAGCTGATTTGACTGGCTCGTGCTACTATAGGTACAAAAAAAAAAGCTGATTTCTATTGATGATGCAAATTCAATTACTGGCTGATTTAGAAAATTGGTTTTACGAAACACCTTTGAAGAGACGCTTATTTACCCAATCCCGTTCATTTAGTCTGCTTACACAAGGCTTAATAAACGAATCAAGGCTGACAACTAGAGACTCATTTTAATTCCTCAATTTTGTCAGAAATCACGGCGAATATTTTAAATATGTCGAAGTTTTATATACATATATCTTTGGTAAGTTATGTTAGGAAGTAGTAAAAAACAGGGGGGGGGGTCACGTTCAAAGGTTTCTTTCTATATTATACCTGTTCCAGTAGCTTTTAGGCCTTAGGCCTGTTGCAGCTTTATCTCTTTCAGTGAAACGAAGCCTTAGCAATTTCTAAAAATCACCGGCGAGATTTAACAGATAACAGGTTTAATAGATAAGTCTTCTGTTGAAAGAGATTTCAGACTCCTGTATCGAGCTCGCTTAATTTACTAACGTTTTTTTTTAAAGGGGGTACGTTCTTCATGATTGCCACTGTACGAGATTCATTGAAATGTAGATTAGCTTTGAATTCCTCCAAGGTTGTCCTGCTATTGTTCTATAGGTTGCTA